>NC_085874.1:8787918-8842918 GCF_034702125.1 Engraulis encrasicolus
CACACACACACACACACACACACACACACACACACACACACACACACACACACACTGCTCTGCTGGTAGGATACCTTATATTGTGCAGATGGACAACTGCTGTTGTTCTCTTCATTTCTCAACTCTAACCTGTGGCCGTGGTGTGATTGGGTGTGTATTACTGATTGTGTAACACACTCACATACTGTATGTTGCATATTATTCAAGTGTGCATCTCATCTGTTCAGACACACGCACACACACACACACACACACACACACACACACACACACACACACACACACACACACACACACACACACACTCACACACAGCAACTGACACGTAGCTAGTCAGTTAGCAGCATAGTTTTTTGGCAGATGCTGTGTAGCTCACCAGTGCAATGCAGGGTAGGAGTGCTATGGCTATCATATGACTTAACATGCTAGCAGGCCAGCGAGTCGCATTAGCTAGGAGTGTACAATTACTGTGCCTCTTTATATGTGGGTCAAAGAGGTCAGGTGGTACTACCACAGCTAATGCCCATAAATGAATTGGTATTTAATGCACTTCAATGAATATGCTTTTTAGATAATCCACTAAAAACAAAACAAAACATTTTATCCAAACAATAGTGGCTTTAGCTGTGGTTGCACAAAATGCCATTGACCTATGTCTCATATAAGCTAGGAGTGCTACGATTATGCCACTTCACATGCGCTTTGCCACACAGACAACTTGCTAAACATCTTGAGTGAATTCACATCTGTCTTAACTATTGTTGAAGTAATGGAGGATAAACCAGAGGACTCCAGTAGCAGCAGTTTAAGCGCTTCATCTTAGATGGCCTGTACTGTATACTGTAAGTCAGTGATCGGAGCTGCTGTCTGCAACACCCCACCACACTATGAAATGTACATAGTCGCCTTCAGAAATCTTAAATTCTATTAATAATGTGTGTTTTTCGAACTAAAGAAATGTATTTTGCTAGTGTGTGTACCTGTTAATTGCAGATGTTATCAGTATATATATATTTTTAAATGATCTCTGTGTAAACTGAATAGCTCTCTGCTTGAATGCTTTTACAAAGACAGCCTTATTTTGATGAGTGATGTATTCAAATCTACAGATTATATAGCAAAAAGAAATGTAAAGTAAATGGGAGAAAGTAACATTTGGAGAAGAAGAAGTTGATACTTCTTGACATGCAGCCCATTCATTGTAGGCTATTCTGAATTAGCCAGGCCGTCCCGTCCTAGTGATGCAACGCCGTTGGCGTTGCTACTAGCCAGGTAAAGAGGAAAGCAAGTACTTTCTGAGCTCCGGAGAACTTGGTAACTCCACCCACTTTGTCGGGAAGCAATCAACTTTGAGCAGCTCCAACGGCCCCGGGTAGAGGCGTGTTTAAAGCAGTGACGTGATTTAAGCAGAGACGTTCTGTTGGGACTAAGAAAATACTGTATTTGGTTTAAACTTCGGCACAGCCTTTTCTGGCCTCGACCAATAGCAAATCAAGGGAGGTGGATCAACCATTGCTGTTTGAGAAATGTGAATTGTGCTCTAGGTCAGACCGAGTCTCGAAGAGATTTGAAAGTCGATGATAATCATGCCAATTCTGAATTAAGTTCATTCCATCAGTTTTGTTTCTGTTTTATTTAGTTTTGTTTTTAACAGTTTGTGTACTCCAAGGGGCCAAATAACCTGTTCAAATGTGAAGTGATAAATGTTCAAATTCACCAGCCACTCAACAGCAAAGCATCATTCTGTGTTTGGAGTCTACCGGCCGCTTTCATATTGTGTTCTTTTGTAGGCCCTATCTGTCTGGTGCAGCTTTGTCAAACTGCGAAGCTTGCACACTGGACAAACGTCATCGTATGGTGTCATTTGCAAATGCAGTTCTTTTATTGACTGGTGCCAATTTGACTTTCTTCTCCAGACATTTGTGTTGTGTCATTTGTTACATAGGATTTGCAACTCCAAGTGCGCCTTCAGTTCAGGCTCTGCTACGTGTCTGTGCAATCATAGCGAGCTATTGGTTTGCTGTCTGCATTGCAGTCATGCTGTGTTGTCCTTTGTGATGCTTTTGGAACGGGGGTTAGACCACGTGTGTGTGTGTGCGTGCGTGTGTGTGTGTGTGTGTGTGTGTGTGTGTGTGTGTGTGTGTGTGTGTGTGTGTGTGTGTGTGTGTGTGTGTGTGTGTGTGTGCGTGTGCGTGCGTGCGTCTCTGCTTTGGCACCAGCGCTGGATGTTTAAAACAAAAGATTTGTGTTAAATTATATTTCTGAATATAATATTTACCTGTGCAATAACTTTTTATATTATACATTTGCTGCACAGAACTGCACTCCCTCTAGAATTACCGGTCAAACTGTATTCACTCCCAGTTATGCAGTGTGAAGAAATGAGAGAACCTTGGCCTACACTATTTTATTCAGTAAAAGTTTGGTAAGTAATAACACTGACAAAGATTCGTCTGTTTAATGGAAATGCCCATTTTAAATGTTTAACTTTACTCTAAACTGCTGCATCCATATTCGCTGAAGTAGCAGTAGCAGTAATCTGCTGTATCCAGTGATGTTTGGAAAGACATGGGACACTTGACACTTCTCCAGATTGATCATGTGATGTGGAGATAGAGCAGCATACAGAATAGGCTACACGCCAGCCTTCCCTTTGCAGCCTACAGAGTCGCAATATGAACACTACACTAGACTAGACCCACAGGACCTTCACAGAAAAGTTTCATTTACTTGTAGTATAGTCCTGATTTCTGCTCAGATCTACGTACATTCAGTTACAGAACATAAGCTAAATAGGAAGCACGTATCAGTGATTTTTTTTTTTTTTTGAGAAGTGGCTCTTTGCTTTGCTGATTTTTCTGTAACCTCAATGCTGAGTGTGTTTATTTGTGATGTAAGTGCTGTCCTGCTGACTATCCTGATTGTGCACCTGAGTAGGCCTAGATGCCTGCAGAGTATAAGAAAAATAAATCTTTATTGCAATTTCAGCAGTGTATTTGTGAGTTGTTGTTGTTGTTGTTGTTGTGTTTTTTTTATGTTTTAAAGAAAAACATACCTACACAAATGTATGCAATTTAATTTGCAATTTGTAGTTGCTTTTGCCGTTATTCTAAACATCGCTTGACAGATGCCAACATGCAATGCAGTTATCCCACACATTAAAAGTATGCCTTTACAGACCGAGAGTGGGTTAAAAAAAAAGATAAATGAAAACAACATTTTATAAGTCAATCATGCTCGCCTATGCTGTGAATCTAAATTTAAACTCGACACAGAAACATTTTTGTAATCGGTCCTTTAATTCTACTGCTGCGGCGCGCGGGTCAGAGTTCACCCAATGCGTTTGTAAAATGGCTGCGGAACCGACTCGGGAATGGGATGACGAACAGCTGAAAAGTGATGATCTCCCAAAGAAAGACCTCATAAAGTTCATTCAGGACAATGCTGCACACTCGGTAAGGCGTACACACTTTGGCTTTAAACTGGGGGTATTCATTGTGATGTGGACCCTGTAAACAGGCTTTGAAACATCCCCAAACCTGGCCAGTCGCACATGTTAGCCCGGCTGCTAAGTGTAGCCTATGCGAAATAGCAGAACGTGGGTTTCAATAGACCCCCGTTACACTGCTGCAGAATGATGGATACTAACATGATACTCCTAGATTGTCTAAATTAATCACTGATTGCTGTGCACAGCAGATTGTCTTAGCTCTGTGCCAAATGCAATTCAGAATTTTTTTTAATATGTCTGCCCAGTGATTTTATCACTACGTTTTCCCAATGTTTGGGCTTTAGTTTCGTTCTCATCTTGTGAAAAATGCTGCATCCCACAATGAACTTAAACGATTGTGCTGTTTTATTATTCCAGTTTCTCTCGGAACACAAATTGATGGGAAACATCAAAAATGTTGCTAAAACGGCCAAAAAGGAACAGTTGATTGAAGCCTACAATCAACTTTTCGAAAGCAAGGTATGTTCACTCAAAGTGATGCTCACATTCCACATACAAATAGATTCATTCATTCATTCATTCATTCGTTCATTCATTGTTCCACCGCCTGTTGTATTATAATTTCTCTCTCTCTCTCTCTCTCTCTCTCTCTCTCTCTCTCTCTCTCTCTCTCTCTCTCTCTCTCTCTCTCTCTCTCTCTCTCTCTCTCTCTCTCAGCGGTTTAAAGGAACAGAGGTGGAGGAGGTGACCCAGAGTGTAAAGGCAGTGAAGATTGAAGACAAGCCAAAGACAGAGGAGGTGGTAGTGGATGAGGTATGTTGGGGCTCTGTTGACCTTTTTGGCTTTGATCTCATGCTGTTGGGTCCGAATCTGTCATGTCAGCAAAATGGAGCCTCAGCTCAATGTCTTCTGGGCAGCCTGGGTCCTCCCAAGTTCACAAAGTGTGTGTGTGTGTGTGTGTGTGTGTGTGTGTGTGTGTGTGTGTGTGTGCGTGCTGTGATTACTAATATACTAATATAATAGTATTGTAAATATTTAATAATTGCAATATTACAACACTGAACTCTTGAACTCTTCTGGTCTTGTGGTGTCAGGGTCCCCCTAAGTTCTTCAAGTCCGTGCTGAAGAAAGGAGACAAGACCAACTTCCCCAAGAAGGGGGATACTGTGGGCTGCTGGTACACCGGAACACTGGAGGATGGAACTGTCTTCGACACCAACGTCCCCACCAGTGAGAATACACAAACACACGCACGCTCACGCACAGTGTTTCCCGCAGATTTTTTGTTCGTCAAGGTGGTGGGGCGTTAAAAGTGTATATGTTTTTTGGTTAAGCGACTTAAGAAGTTGCATTCAAAACATGAAATCTTTATCTTTTCAGGGGACCTAGTCATGGTGGTAGGTGTTTCTTGTCACGGTGGCCACCTTAAAAAATAAAGTGCTGGGGGAAACCCTGACGCACCGCACACACACACGTTTAGTAAGGGATGTGTGTACTAAGGGACGTGTTTATTAAATGAATAAAAATACCACTTATTGATTGGTTTATTAAGTGGTGTTTGTATTAATTTATGGATCGGTTTATGATGTGTTTGATGTCCCTGCAGCCGCCAGGAAGAAGAAGCAGACCAAACCACTGACCTTCAAAGTGGGCCTGGGCAGGGTCATCAGAGGGGTAAGAGAGTGTGTGTGTGTGTGTGTGTGTGTGTGTGTGTGTGTGTGTGTGTGTGTGTGTGTGTGTGTGTGTGTGTGTGTGTGTGTGTGAGAGAGAGAGATAAGGGCACTTGGTACTAGTGACTAAAGGCAAAGTGTGGTATAGAAATGTAACTGTTGTGAATGCTTGCTAATTGTGTGTGTGTGTGTGTGTGTGTGTGTGTATGTTTGCGTCCATCCGACCAGTGGGATGAGGGCATATTGACGATGAGTAAAGGGGAGACGGCCAAACTGGAGATCGAACCAGAGTGGGCGTACGGCAGGAAGGGGGTGCCCGACAACAAGTATCCTTTACATGAGCTATACACCCACACCGGGCAGTGTGTGCGTGTGTGTGTGTGTGTGTGTGTGCGTGTGTGTGTGTGTGTGTGTTGGGGGGTGATGCTATACAGCAAGAAGGGGCCACCCGACAAAAACTATCCTTCAAACACAAGTAATTCGCTGGGAGGGAAAGAAAGTGGGTATTTCTCAAATTGAAGTGTCGTAGCCTTGCTAGGACAAGTAATGCCTATTTGCGCTCGGTGTATTCAATTATTAATTACGAGAGAGAGCATACCTGCAAACTCGTCACCTTTTTCCTCGGCCAATTAGGTCATTCACATGAATCATGTAGAACCGGAGAGTTGGGGGTTTTTTTGGGGGGGGGGTGTCACCATTAAGAACACTACAAGATTGGAATAATGTTGCCTGCTCTGATGAGTCTTAATATCTACTGCAACACTCAGGTGGAATGGTCAGAATTTGGTGTCGGCAACATGAAAACATGGGTCAACCCTGCCTTATATCAATGTTTCAGACTGGAGATATACAGCTCCAGGCCACTTTATTAGAATAGCATGAAAAAGTTTATTTATTTCCATAATTCCATCAATAATGTTAAACTGTCATGGATTGTAGATGCATGGCCCAGTTGTTTAACTATTCCAATCATTCAAGTTTTTCTTTTTACATAATTTGGCCTTCCAGCTCAAAAAACCCATGAATTGGGAAATTCGCATTATTAGAATATTGTAAATAATATATATGTATATAATATAATATATAAGTAATAAGCAATAAATATGTAATAAAATCACAATTTGCTTCATCAAAATTCGTTTCACATCAGTGCACATCAAATCAGTTGAAATTTGGTACTTTCTACATGCAATGTTCAATACTTGGTTAGGACTCTCTCTGTCTTAATAACGGCCATGATGCGTTTAACATTGAAGTCAATGGCAGAAACAGTGCATGGGAGTAATGAAGGCCAGATATCCTTGATGCTTTGCCGTCAGCTGTTCTTGTTTGTTGACCTGGTGTCCCACACTTCACTCTTCAATATACCCGTAGATACCCATGCTACGTTTTGGTGTTAACTCACCAGTTTAATTCTAACTCACCAGAAATAAAACCCCATTCATTTTCAATGAATCTACAGGGTATATTGAAGAGTGAAGTGTGGGACACCAGGTCAGCTATACAAAAACAGCTGACGGCAAAGCATCAAGGATATCTGGCCTTCCATTACTCCCATGCACTGTTTCTGCCATTGACTTCAATGTTAAACGCATCATGGCCGTTATTATTAATAATATTAAGACAGAGAGAGTCCTAACCAAGTATTGAACATTGCTTGCTGTGTAGAAAGTACCACATTTCAACTGATTTGATGTGCACTGACGTGAAACAAACTTTGATGAAGAGAATTGTGATTTTATTACAATATTCTAATGATGCGAATTCCCCAATTCATGTTTTTTTTGAGCTGGAAGACCAAAATGTGTAAAAATAAACAATTTAATGATTGGAATAGTTAAAACACTGGGCCATGAATCTATAATCCATGACAGTTTAACATTATTGATGGAATTATGGAAATAAATCAACTTTTTCATGCTATTCTAATAAAGTGGCCTGGAGCTGTAATGGGATAAGGATATTGTCTTGGCACTATTTGGGCCAATTAGTACCAATTTATCTTTGTTGGAATGCCACCGCCTACCTGAAGAACCGGGAGGGGTGAAGTTTGGGACTATTGGCTTTGTTTTATTCAAAGGATAACACTGGCTTCCCGCCTAATTGTCTTAATTCACTAAAATGAGTTTTAGCCTTCTTGGTGTTTGCACTGATGCACCTCAACACACTGAAAAATTCTTCTCTACATGCCATATTTTGCCAACATGTTCTTAAACCCATCTATAATGCTAGTCCATTTTCAGTGTATTTAGTGATGCACCTAAGCCCATCTGTATTGCAGCCTGTTTGCCGCGTATTTTAACCAATTTGTAATGGGAGAATTTTTGCTGTGTATTTCATGTCGTTTACCTTTAACTGCCTCAAACCAGAATCCCCCCGAACGCTAAGCTCATATTTGAGGTGGAGCTGGTGTCCATCGACTAAGTACGGAGGGCCATGGATCACTTCTTGGTGTCCATCGACTAACGCTGGATGCAGAACACAGCATATGGTTCTCCTCCGCATGCACTATACACGTACACATACGGATGCCACAACAGGGGTCCTACAGGCCCCCAGAAAGCAGGCCATCTACACACATGCCTGATGCCGGGTCATCGCACACAAGGCCGTCTAAACATATGCCTGTTTTCACTGTATTATAGAACTGAGCATTTCTGTCCTCCGGGGCAATGTTTGTTTGTGTGTCTGTTTATTCATCTATGTTTGCCTTTGGAATGTATGTCTAATGCAGTGTACAGCTTAATAAATAAAATTTCAAAATCTGACTTATGTATGGTCATCAGTCTCAACAATAAAATGTTTTAAAGGGACACTGTGCAGGAAATGGTCAAAAAAGGTAACTGCAACAACTATGCTGCTCATTGAAACTGGGCTGCCTATTGCCAAATTTGATCTTTACATGAAAGTTTACTAAGTAATAAACAAATATTTTCTACTATGGTCCAAGTACAGTCATTTTTGCAGCTAAAAATGGCTATTTTTGGAAATTCAAAATGGCGGACCATGGAGAAGATTCCCCTTTTCATGTATGAAAAGTGCAATTTTTCCAGTCATAATGAATACTTAGAATTTGATGGTGTTACGTATTCATGAAAAAGGTAACATTAGTGAATGGGCAGCATGAATTCTGGAAATAAACAAAACATTTCACACAGTGTCCCTTTAAGGTGCACGGTGTAGGCTTGTGGCTAGAGTAGGTATTGCAACTATTCTGCTCATTGAAACTGCTATTGCCAAACTTGATTTAGACTTTTCCTGAATGTTTACTAAGTAATGTTTACTAAGTTTACTAAGTAAGTAATACTAAGTACTAAGAATGTTTACTTCCATTTACTAGTATGTGCTAAGTAGAGTAAGTTCTGCAGCTAAAAATGGCCATTTCTGGAAATTCTAAATGGCGCACATGAAGATTTACCTTTTCATGTATGAAAAGTACAATTTTCCTATTTTCATTCTATAAACTGACTTTCCTATGAAATTCTCTTCTCAGCAATAACAGGATAGAGATTTTCCCCAGTATTATGTCCAAGATGGAATTCCAATATGTTGATTTAAAAAAAAAAAAAATCATTCTGGGTGTCTCTAAGCCAGGGGAGGTAATCTTGTGAAAGCAGTGACTTTGTCCTTCCAGCCACCCTTGACGAGTGTATCCCAAGTAATAGCCCATTGCACACAGGTGGTCAATTATGATCAGGTCAACTGACCATATTCCACAAGAAGTGCGTAACTTTTGTGAAAGTGAAAGCCCATTGGGAAACTCCAACTCCCATTGTCATTGTGACACTACACAAGTGCACACGGCACACAACGAAATTGCATTTATGCCTCACCAGTGCAAGGAGGCAGGCCTCAATGGCGCCCCTATGGAGCAGTGCAGAGGGATGGTACCATGTTCAGGGTACCTCAGTCATGGAGGAGGATGGGGGAGTGCACTGGTTGATTACTCCCCCACCAACCTGGCGGGTCAGGAGTCGAACCGGCAACCTTTGGACTACAAATCTGACACCCTAACCGCTTACCCATGAGACTGCCCATTAATTGTGTGTATACACTGTGTGCAGAATTATTAGGCAAACAAGTTTTTGACCATATCGTCCATTTTATGCATATTGTCCACCACCAGCCTTTATGGACATGAACACATAGTGGATTTAAGCATTCTAGATCATGCATATTTGTATAATAAGAGACGGTGTGATCGGAGGAGCCCAATACCCTATATCAGGCCATAATTAATGTGCATAATTATTAGGCAACTTTGTTTTCCTATGGGAAAATGGGCCACAAAAGAGATCCAACAAACTGAAAAGACTATGAACAATGTGTAAGTCTTCCAGAGGGGTGTGGCTGTCTTGAAATATTGGTCGCATCCATCTAATGCATCAGTGTCACATGACATGTACTCACAAAGTAACTGCCAGATTGAGAAGAATTGAAGATGAAACTACCACAAAACTATTACCCCGCAGTGCTGTTATATTCTAGAACTGAAGCAGTCATTGAGTGTCCACAAGAACATTGTATTCCAATCACCAATCCTTGGCCAAATTTCACAGCAGGTGCAAGATACTGTGGTCCGTAGACCTCTCCAGGTCTCTAGCTAACCATTAGATGACCAGGTGTTGGATTAGATGTGAAATTTGGTCAAGGATTGGTGATGATCTGAGGGTGTTTCAGCAAGGCTGAAATATATCAGTCATTTTCATCTTTGCAAACAGCGAGTCTCTGATTCACCACACAAAGTTACCATGGGCCATAACATGATTCATTCTATTCTGACAATGCCCCTGAATGCTGAGGACAGTTTTTGTAAAGTAGGACAATACTCCAGCCTCTCAGCTTGCCAATCAAGCTGTGGATGGAGGACTATCAGATCAATACCCTGACATGGTCAGCCCAAACTCCAGGCCCGAACCCTCTTGAAAACCTCTGGAATGTGATGAAGAGGAAGCTGGATGGTCACAAGCGATCAACCTAAGCTCAGCAACTTGAATTCTTATACCAGGCCTGGAATACGGTACTCCAAGAACAATGTGAAGGACTAATGCAGTGTTTCTCAACAGGGGTGCCGGGGCACCGCGGGCCCCCCTCAGGGGTGCCGTGGAAAAGTGGATGATAAATAAATGATGTAATATAATACATATTTGTCTAAATTGATTAGTTAATGCTAGTCAGTGGAATCTTTCATCTGCCATTTACGCACAATTAAGTAAATTTAGGTCACCCCAGTAAGCTGCAACTTCGAACGTAGGTCGTGTGACCAAATGTGTTACTTTTCTAAGCTTGTGTGGTATCGGATGCGATGCCACGTTACCGCTTGTTGGTTTGGGGTGCCTTGAAAATTTTCATGAATTGAAAGGGTGCCTCGCCTAAAAAAAGGTTGAGAAACACTGGACTAATGGACGCATACCAAAACGCATTTAAGCTGCTACAAATCGGGCTTATTCCACCAAATATTGATTTCTGAACTCTTCCTTCAATAGTCAATACATTACTATTATGTTTGAGTTAACATCATGTTTTCATTGCCTTTGAGATTTGGAAACATTGCATCATGTGTTACTTTGACCATTTGAGATTTTCTGCAAATAAATTATCTGAATGACAATTTTTCCTTTTGGAATTCGGAGGAAATGTTGTCGGTAGTTTATAGAATAAAATAGCAATGTTTGTTTTACTCAAACACATACCTATCCATAGCAAACTCAAAAAAACTGAAAATTCCGGAGTGGTCTCAATTTTTGCCAGAGCTATATATAATGAGAACCTAGACTGGAACCAGTAATTTTTTAACAACTGAAAATGAAGTCGGACACCAAAAGCTCCCGTGTCTTAATACTTTTTGTTAGTACTGCACCCATTTGAGACAGTTGTGCGCATTTTCTCTGCTAAACTTGGAACATGTAATTTCATGACCTTCAATCATTTTCCACCAGTTTAAAAAAGGTTATAGTCAAGTATGGGAATGGAGAACATCCCATAAATACAATTATCTATAATAAAAGTGCAATATTGCCTTGCTATCAAATTCCCCAAGTTTCAAGGCCTGGGAGAGACCTCACTAACACTCCATCAGATGAAGGAAACATGACAAATTTAACTAGCAACAGTAACATCATACAGTCTTAACTCACCACGCGGCTTTATTAACTGCAAATTAAAACAAAAATAAAGAAAGCCTTGACCAAGTAATTCCAAATTAGATGTTTATTGTGGAAAGGGGTTTGGTCGTGTTCTCCATAGTGAACTAACAAGGTCTACGAGAGCCAATTAGTCAATTAGGAGTTGGCGTTGGGGCCCTTCTTCTTGCCGAAGGTGGGCACTACGTTCACGAAGCGCCTGTTGTACTGGATGCGGCGCTTGGCACGGCCCGTCTTCTTCTTCTTCTTCTCTTGCTTGTCCACCTGTGGGGGAGGTAGAAACACAACTTCATTTAACACAGGCTCTCTGGCAACTACAACCATATAACATTCCTAGTGCTTTGTCCACCAGAGGGGGAAGATATGAGGCCTTAGACAGTCCTACCGTGTGAGTGGTGGATCAACCAGCTATTTCTTAGAGAATTTCTCAGACAGTAGTGCAAAGGTCCCTTGTGGGGGGTACAACACAGCAAGTTCTTTGCCGTGTTCAAAGACCCAGGTGGGTGAAAAGATCTGGTGAGCCCTACTGCTCGTCCACCTGAGGCAGGGGAAGAATAGCAACTAACGCTGTGTGGCAACTAGTCAGTGCATTCCTAATGGTTATCCACTTGGGGTAGACGATAAATCTGTTAATGGAATGCTGTGGCAACTATTAACTATTAAATCAGATCTAATGGGTCCAACTGTAAGGGACATGATCAATATCCAGTGTGCTGTGTTTGATGAATTTTATACTGTTCTTTTTTCTCTTAATTTTTAGGAGCGAACAACATGTTTCGCCAAGTGCGTCTTCAGGTTCGTCCTGGGCGAAACGCATTGTTCGCTCAAAAAAATAGAGAGAAAACAAAGAACAGCATCTTGTGTGCAGTGTTTAATTAACTTTTTACATCTTACACCTGCACCTGGACGGCTGAAGAGTTGTGCAAAAGGACTTTCATACACTTTGTAAGGCATATAACTTAAATGGACAAGCAAGAAATGGAATAGAACCTTGGAGACACTCTACACAAGGTCAACAAGCGACAGCAAAGAATTCAGCGAGGGTTTCCATGCAGTCTTTCAGATCATGACAAGCACACACAAGGCAGCATGGAATTTCCCAGGCAGTCTTCAGTGGAATTGTTCTAATATTGAGCTCGATTAATTTAGTAACTTGTCAAATGTGCGCTGTACTCACTTTGGGGGTCTGTCCTCTCACTTTGCCGGCACGGGCCAGGGAACCGTGGACTTTACCTGTGACACACACATTAAACCATTATTAACCATAATCACACTTCACCACAGCAAAAATGTGTTGATCATAACGACTTAATTTTATATTGGGGTTTTAAAGTAAGCCAAGTGTGTTTTACAAAAGGAGGTTGGGATGATGTCTAGGGAGAGAGTGAGTGGGTGAGGGAATAGACACAATATGTTTCAGATTACAAGAATAAGGCAGGATCAAATGAATCAGTATCTGTACAGTGAAAGAAAACTAGGGCTACCATGTTTAATTATGATAGCATTATCATAACCCGCCGTTATCATAAAAACCACTCTCAACTATAGCAAAAACCTGTGACCTGAATGCTGCTATTGGGGGTTTAGGGAGTAGGTCTTGTGTCCAGAGGGTTGCACGTTTGAAACCCACCCTAACCACCAAGTCATGGCAAAAGTCCCCTGGAACAAGGGGCACAACCACACAGGGCTGTAGCCAAAACCCTGTACCTTAAGTAACAGAACGCTTGTGAATTAAACTATCAGCTAAGGGTCATGTAAAGTAAAAGCCTTCAACTAACCTCCCAGGAGCCTGGCGACCACGTCGAGGGTGCTGTGTTCAGTGACGCCACAGTCCACCAGGGCGGTGCTGTCCTCCAGAGGGGCACCAGCCAGCAGCAGCACCTGGTCCTCTACCGAGATGCCCTCCAGGGTCTGGACATGAGCCTATACACAACACACGCCGCAGTGAGAAGAGTCCATCATACCATGAGCTTAAACACATCACACATAAGAGCACTGAGTAGGGTCATCTCACACATCATCCACACACACCCATCTAGGGTCTGGAACACAGACAGACACGCAAGTACCACGCGCACGCACCACACAGGATGGGCATGAGCCCGTTTTTAAGTAACAACATAGACACAGTGCTGAGTTGGGGCCTAGTATGCATGGATAGACATCTCTCGCTCACACACACACACACAATCTCAAGGGGTTGTGAGCAGCATCACAGAGACAGGTCCATCTCACATTGTGCATTTATATCCAACACACATTACTTTGTGGGTACGAGATTAAGCATGCAACAGCACCAATTATACAGCAGTGTGTGTGTGTGTGTGTGTGTGTGTGTGTGTGTGTGTGTGTGTGTGTGTGTGTGTGTGTGTCTCCCCTTACCTTGAGGTCCTGGACAGTCTCCTGTCCGGTCACCTCGAGGGTGTGTGTGTTCTGGGCGCGCAGGAAAAGCTGCATTGTGATTACTGAAAACAAGACATTGCAATATTATAACAACTGTTACAAATTAAAAACACTGATTGACAACCATCTTGATTACTATGCCATTATCCATGTCCACCTCTGTCACACCAGACTTGTACTGTTACATCCTATTACATAGTCAGGGCTACAAATGACCAGCCAACCGGCCAGACGCAGTTTAAATTTTAGTTTAGTAACTTACTGACCCATTGGCGAGGGTCTGTTTGGCTAGTGATGAAAAAACATGAACATCAGCTAACCAAGTCCTAGTTAGTGGCCTTCCTGCCAATGACGTCGGGATTTTGACACGGCACACGTCAATTGTGTACACCACTTCAGCTCAATACACTGCTTGGGTATTAGGGCAAATGTATGACAGATAGGCTTCTAAACTATTACAGCGGCGTCTTTCAAATGAGTGAAAGCGATGGTAAAAACGCGTAGAAGCCACATCCATCTAGTTTGAGTAGCAGCCTGGCGCACGTCACCGACATTACCAGCTAGCCCTGGACGCAGATGGCTAACTGAACTATTAGCTACTTCGTAAATACTCAGATTGTAACTTGACGTTAACGGTGCGCCCACACATAATTAATATATCGTGCACGTTACACTTCATTTACTGGATATTATGTTGTCCTCTAGTTACCAATAGATGCGTCAAGGGTTTCTGTTGATTTTCAAGTACGGCAGCAGACAGTGAACAACTTGCACGGTGTTCTGCTGGCTACTTATGGCTAACAAGGCTAACGACTGATATCATGTGGTACACGAGGTTCCAACAACTCTCATAAAATGGCGACCTTTGAGCCTTTTTGTCACTTTTTACCACTACAACGTTTTGTTAACAAACCACGCTACCTATATTTCACGCAAAAATCTGGGTAGGACACTAATTAAAGCGTTTTAAAAGATAATTCATCCAGGCCTCACCTCGTTGGGTGCTAGTCGCTCCACACTAAACGAGAAAAGGACCTGAGAAATTTGCCTACGCGCATGTGCAGCCTAAAGAATCATGGGAACTGTCTACGTAAGACTTAAACCCCGCCCATAGCCGCTCTGCATTTTTCCCTCTGGATGTTTTCATGTGGTTTAGGGCATTTTTGGGGGGCTTGAAATCATCTCACACAGTAACACCTATCTGTTTGCCCCCATACAGGGGAATCAGGCATAGGCGGCGGCCTACATGATAAGATGGGAGTTATGTTGCAAAGAGCACCTGCACTGGTATGCCGCTGATCACCTTTTCAGATAACTTAAGTACAGTTCATCATCTGTAGGCTACAGTTAAAACCTACATTTTCTACTAAAATATATGGCTTATGTTTTCATACTAAGTATGTCCCTGGAGAAAATTATATCCAGACAGTCAGCAGAGTGAGAAAACTAAACATGTGATCAATTATCTTTAAATGACGAGGTGCAGTTTATTTCAACCTGTCACCATTTCATATCCAGACACTGTGCTCATTACGTAAGTGTTGGCGAAGAGTGCCATTGTGTAATCACATTCATAAAATTTAACAGGTCCACCGTTCTTCGTTGGCCAAAGTGCAAACACACACCCCACACATGAAAGTAATGATATCACTTTATTATGAAATTCAAAAATTAAAAAAAAATCTTTTTGCCCCAAAACACATTCAAAAGGATGTTGAAGAAATAAAATAATAGCAAGGGGTTCAGTATGCTTTTCAAACCTTCATTTTGTTCAAACACAACCAGATTTCTTAAAAGGCAGAGTTCACTCCAGGCTAAACCATTTCCAAAAAAAATAAAAGACAGAAAAGAATCTCATCCACTCTGTTGCTTCACATGTGAGGGGAAGGCAAAGTAAAATAATTTGAAGATACACAAATATACAAACACACACACACACACGGCCAAACACGCATGGGGGGGTTAGGGGTGAAATGCTGACGTCGATTGCGGTCGCCAGGTACAGTCTGGTGGTCATCAGGGGCAACACGCTGGCGTCAGCAGGGTTAAAAAGGGACGCTGTCTCTGTCCACAGCCTCCCGTCACTCCGTCACGCCAGGTTGTCCTGGAGATCATGTGGGGGGAGGAGGGTAGTATTGGCTGTACTGGGCGTACTGGTTATACTGGCCCCAGGTGTTCTGGTAGCCATATTGCTGCTGAAAGAGATAAGCAGAGAGATGGAGGGAGAGAGAGAGGGGAGGAGAGACAAGGAGATGGAGAGGAAAAAAAACACTTTATTAAGTAATACAGGATGTTGATCTGCAACCCAAAAGTAAGTCATGATCTGTGTATTTTGTTAACAACTAATGTGCATTATAATTGGGTGAGTGTAAAGCTGGGCTCAAAATATACAACTTCAAAAACAGATTTTTACATCGGGTTCAGCCACACACATTAAGAGAATCATATCCGTCAATCTTATCTCTGATCGTGAACACTGGGACAATGGCCAACGTTGTATTTCGAGTTGTAAATACCAAACAGTGTTTGATAGAGACGAAGAAATCTTGCACAGTCCTTGGGGGCTTAACGTTCCACTGATTGTCGTAGGGGTAGTTTTCAGCCGAGAACCGGGCCGATAGTCATGTGGCCTGGTGTGTTGCTATAGTAACTGACCTGGTACCAGTTGTAGTTGTAGGCCTGTTGTCCCGTCTGCATGTCCGGCGTCACCTGATTGGTCGAGGCCTCATCGATTTTCTGCCGCTTGGTGTCAGGCTCTTGGGACCTGAGGAAGACAGAAACACGCAGAGCTTTAGTATTTTACTTGACTTACTGAACACAGAGTAATTCTACTCTGCAATTACCCCAATGTCTAGGTTAGTGAGTGGCATAAATGCATGCTACAAATTTGGGAGTTAACCATGACCTTGGGCACCTAAACACACCATGACCTTGAGCACCTACCCGTTCTCAGCTTTCCTCTTCGTAGAGTCACTGTCCCGCAGCAACTTCTGGTGCTCCTCATACGCAGCTACGAGTCTGCAGACAGAGCAAGAGGAGAGACAATGTCTATTACAGTAACATTCTATTTATTACATTACAATACGCAGCTGCAAGTCTGCAGACAGCATGAGAGGCAATGTCTACATTCCATTACAATGTAATTATCTGCAGCTATGGAGACTGCCTACAGGTCGCGTGTTGATTTGAGAAAATCTGTGAGAAAATACGGTGCTTTTTATTTTTTAGGACTTTAAAGTATGTGTGTACATCGACATCCAGCTGAACACAGTTAAAACGCATGAACAGGAAAAAACATGTAGTTATATTTATCGCATGAAGTTAAGTTTAAAACACAAATGATAACATGTTCAGGAGTTTAAAAGCACGTACACGTTGACGTCGCTGCCGAAGTCCTCGAGGAACTCGACCTTGCGCTGTGCGAAGGTCAAGCGGGCCTCCAGGGGCATGGAGCTGCGGAGCGCGCGGTCGAAACACGCCACGATGTCCGCCTCATTCTGCTGCACGTCACCGCTGTACTCCAGCTCCAAAAGGTTCAGGTACAGCTTGGGGCTCGCCTGAGAGAGAGAGAGAGAGAGACACACACACACACAGTGTTACTGAGGTACAGCTTGGGGCTTGACAGACAGACAGACAGACCGTGGGACCTTACTGACACAAACATATACCGTACACACAGTGTTATAGAGATGTGTTTATGAAAGGGAGAAGGCAGGTTTATAAGTAAGTAACACTACTACTCCCATGACGTCCGCAGTGAGGTAAACAGTTCCAACACTCATCAGTTAAGTTTGGGTTTTGTTTTGACATTTCTCCTTGTTGCTCCTGTGCACCTCCTTACCTGAGCACTAGAGTCCTCACCTGCCCTAACCATTCTCCCCATCACCACACCCACAACACACCTCACCTGGGGCCTCATGTACAAAGACCTTGGTAGATTTCCTACTGAATCTTCACGCAAGTGAAAATCTGAAAAAGAGGCATTTGCACCTAAAATTTCAAATGTATCAGTCATAAACAGGTTTTCATGCTGATTCATGTGGTAGGTCCGATTTCACACGAAATTCTGTACACATGCACTTTTTCATGTTAAGTCAGTATAAGTAAATCTGAAAATTAGTGTGAAAAGCTACTTTTTTTGTGGACAGGTTTTGTACCTGAGGTTCCTGGGGCCTCATTTATCAAGCGTTCTTAGGCACAGATCTGTGGGTGAAGCGTGCGTGCGATCATTCCTGAGCAAGTGTGGGATTTATGAACATATACTTGAACGTAGAACTGTGCCTAAATCTACGCACACCTCAGACCATGCGTGCCAGTGGAAGAAACACGAAATTGCAAACAAGGTACCGTGCAAGGTACAGTTTACTTTGAATGACAATGGAGTATGACAGTGTGCTATTTTACAGAGTTTTCGTCCATGTGTGTCTCCTTTTACTTATTTTGAAACACCGTCCTCCTCCTGTCAAAAGCACCTCCACTTCTGCCGCGGAAATGTTTCTATCTCCACACTTCCCGCCAGCGCTTCGACTGGTGCGTGTCCGCGTGTGTTCATGTGTGTCCAAACAGGGTGGCGCCTTCGAATTAACATGGTATTTGAATATATTTCAATACCATGTATGGTTACTTGGAGGCGTTTCGGGATGCAAATTACCCCGAATGCGCGTGTGCACAGTGATTTGGAAGGTGTGAGATTTATCATGCAGACGTGTGCGTAGGAGTAGCTAACGCACGTTTGATAAATCCCGATTCATCTGTACTTGCGAACATTCTAAATTTCACTCGTAAGACACAATTTAGAAGACATTCTACGAACTGATGATAAATGAGGCCCCTGGTCCTTCTTCATGGCTTCCAGCAGCCTCTTCTTGACAGTGCATGCATTCCAATATGCTTGTGGCCTCGCCCCGCCTTCTAGCCCCACCTCCATGGAGAAAACAATTAAGTTTCCCCGTGGTCAGCCTAGCCAAAACAATTTTTGGGGGACTATTCTTCATTCACCGTCCAGTTTGCAAATCAAAAAGTGACTTTACAATTGAGCTTTTGCAAGATATTGAAATATAATGCTGCTGTCAGTGATGTCATCATGACATATTACCACCTGGTACGAGGCCACAAGCACAAGTGGAGGACGCGAGGTCGCATATTAGAATGCACCCATTGGCTTTGCTCCTCTGCACCTCCACCCCCTACCTCCCCTCATATCCACACCCGCTTCCTCATCTGTCCTTTCCAACCCCCTAACCTGCATACCAGTCTCCTCACTACACCTCATCTTTCTCGATGGCTTTGAGGAGCACCTTCTTGGCTTTGCTCTTCTCCACACCTCCATCCTCTACCTGTCCACCTAGTAGTGGCGTCAACAATAATCGATTCGACAATGTATTGCAATGCGGGGCAGGAACATTCCATACGGCAAAGGCCATAGTCGATGTGGCATATGTTTAAGTGTCCATTATTTCCGTGGGCATAAATGGAAGCACTTAAAAGCTTTGAAAACTGCAAAATGATACACAATTAACACCCAATAACATGCTGTTCAGTATCTGACTGCGTGTATTGGCTCATGACTGATGAAAAATGTGCCTTGCTTTCAGTAGAAATGTAATGCATTGCAATGCATCGAAGAATCGGACTGAAACAATTCGAAACGTTACCTCCCGAATCTTAATCGAATCGAGAGGGCAGTGCCAATGCACACCACTACCACCTATTGCATACCCAGAGCGGTCTCCTCACCTGGTCTTTCTCGATGGCTTCCAGAAGCACCTTCTTGGCTTTTCCTTTGCTCCGCTGCACCTTCATGAGCTGCCTGGCGAGCTTGACGGCGTAGAATGAGGTGGTGGTGGCGTGGCTGGCGGCGTCCGTCTCTACTTCCTTGCTGATCTCGGTGCCGTCACTCTGCGCCGATCCCGTCACCATGGCGTCTCGCAGCAGGGCTTCCGCCTCCTCCAGGTTGCCGTGGCGACGCTCCAGGCTGACGCGCCGCAGCCGCACCATGGCCAGGCCGGGCACCGCCTCTTCCAGGCTCTTGAGGACGCGCCGGGCCTCGTCTATGCTGCCTGCGAAGAACACAGGGGTATTAATAGGAGTACAGCTTCTCTATGCTGCCTACGGAGCACAGAAGAGTAGTATTAATAGAGGAGCCTTATCCATGCGGTCTGTTAAGGACACAGGAGTAGTATTGGTAGGAGTGAGGTGGAGTCTATGTTGCCTACAGAGAATAGGACAATATAGTAAGGGATCTTTACACAAAACACAGAGGAGTAGCATCAAAGGATCATCTAATACAGTAAGATAAGTCAAACTCCGCCTACCCAGTGCAAAGGAGTGTGCTCAAGTTCGGTCTCCTAAGGGGGCGCTGTCCCCCTCCTTATCCTTTCTGTGTGCGCTTTCGTGGCGGCTAGATGTGCGATACCGCCATCTACAGCGCTAAGGGAACTACATTTGTTCTCGACCAAAAGAGGTCTCCTAAAGGAGTGTTCACCTGACATCACATACATCCCAGAAAAGTATGGGATTGATGCATTTTACTCTACTAAGAGATTCTTTGGCAGCAGTAATAGGAGTCGGGTGGAGTTTTTGCTGGGTGCTGTTGGTGTGTACTATATGTGATGGGTGTGGTGCGTACAATATTGGCTAGTGCTGGTGGTGCGGGTGCTTACCTTGCTGTTCCTCGAAGGCGGCCCAGAGCAGATGTACAGTGGGCTTCTTGGGCAGGTGGATGGTGCAGGCCTTCTTATAGACGTGACGAACCCCTTCAATACTGTAGCCCTCCAGGTACTTGGCATACTGACATAGGACAACAGGAGAGCAGAGCAGAGCAGAGCGAGAGAGAGAGCGAGAGAGAGAGAGAGAGAGAGAGAGAGAGAGAGAGAGAGAGAGAGGAGACGAAACAGAGAGAAAGAGGACAGAGGGATAGAAAGAGGACAGAGGGAGAGAAAGGAGCGAGAGGAGAGACCAGAGGGAACAGTATAGAAAGACAAAAAGGGGAGGAAAGCAAAAAAAAAAAAGCACAACAGAAAGATGAGCCTTTTCTTTCCATGCCCTACGCCACAGCACGTGTGAATTTCCATTGACAAGAAGAAGATGATGTTTTTTTTTTAGAATTTCAGTTTAGAACCCGTCAGCACCTTCTGTGGGCAGCACTATCACAGTAAAAACTGTCTGAAAGGTACTGGGGCTGGTAGTGGTTGTAGCGGAGCGGAGTGGAGGAGGACGCGAGGGCACGCAAGGAAGCGAGGGGGCAACGCGCCCCGCAAATCGCCCTGATGCAGACTCAAATCGCGCTGCCCAGCACAGCACCTAATGCAACATATACAGTCAAATCATCATCGTTACACACACACACACACAAACCAAACCAAACCAAACCATGCCTAGCCGGCCTGGAGTTTTTTTGTTTCTCTGTTTTTTTTGTTTTGGAAGTGAAATGTTTTTGAGGGTTATAAGATTGGGGGATGGGGTTGCAGAGGCGGAACTGGACTGACAAAGTAAAAAGTATGAGCCCTCAAATTAACTGGGCCACACAGCTCTCATACTGTTTAATACAGCAGTCTGGGTCAACTAACCAGCTATCAAAATAATAATTAGGATCAGCTGGCTTTAATTTTTTTTTACATCAACATTGCATTTAGCTGATGGTTTTATCCAAAGCCACTCCCAAGGCACAGAAGCAATGTAGAGCAATGCAGTTAGGTGCCTTGCTCAATATAGGGATTCGAACATGTAGTTCTCTAACAAGTTTGTGGCATATTTGGACTAGGGTAATGGTAAAGACTAAGCCCTGACAAAGAACATGTTTTAACATCATGATTCAAAGTTAATAAAAGCTTTTTCATGTCTTTTAATTTTTTCTTTGAATAGTATTTTGAGTTGCCTGGATTAATCCTTTTTTGTTGAATTGGACTGACCCCCTTCATCCAACATGTCTGTGAAGACACTGCAACTTTTTTGAGCTACCAGCCATCTTTCGAAAAAACAGTATGTGGCATATTTTCACTTTGTAAACCCGGCATGTCCAGCTCTGCTTTGGGGAGTGGGGGGAGGTCTCGAGGAGAGGAGTTGCCGTTGCGTACCTTGATCCAGAACTCCTCGTAGAGGGCGCAGGCGATGAGGCACCTCTCGAACAGCACCACGGCCCGCTCTGGAGTGCCGTTCTCCAGCTCAAAGTCCAGGTACTCCCGCCAGTTACTCAGCTGGGACTTCTCAAGAGGCTTCACGTGGAAATACGGACGCTTGATCTGCACAGAGAGGATAGAAAACAGGTTACACACGCGCCTACACGCTTACGCGCACACACACAATTAAGGGCAATTGACTGCAGCTTGATTGATTGGACATCCACATATTTAAATGATGCTGGGATTTCACCATTTTGGTGCAAAGGATTCTTCACCAGCAACCTTTGACAAAATCAACTCACTAACCATTAAGCCACGGCCACCATACTCAATGTATGTGCGCACACACGCACACGCGCACACAATCGCAAATTCATGCAAAGACTTGATATTCAGCGTACTGTATGTAAAAGCAAACTCACCCCCTCTTCGAAGGCCCAGCGTTTGCTAACTTCGTGTTCGTTGTGGTTGAAGATCTCCTGGCGTGCCTCGATGACCTTGTGCCTCATGTTCTCGATCTCTGTCACACGCTGCACACCAACACCAACACCAGCCGGGAGAGAAACACATGACACAACGTCAGAATAACACACACTGCCCCATCACACACAGCGGAAACTTTTTGTTTTTACTCAAATATCGTCATCACGTGTGGTGTTGGATCTTTGGAGAGAACTGAAGAGTCCAGCTACCCCAGGCGGTACCCACGGCTACGCACGGCCGTAACCAAACAACAAGCTGCCGTCCTGAGAGGAGGGTGCGAGGGAGGGAGGGAGGGGGTGTGTGCGGAACGAGACAACGCGATCGCTCGCTCGCGCGCACACACACACCACACCACACACACGTCTGTAGCAGTGGCTGACGGCCCAAGCTGTGGTTGCTGAGGAGGAGGGGGGAGGGGGGAAGAGAGATGTCGCGTCAGGTTAGCATGGCTCCCTCCCTCCACACGGGGAAGCAGAGGAGCATCACACGTACCACAAGAAAACTCTCCATGTTTGTTGAGAACTGGTGCGGGAGTGTCACCTCACACACAAACGAGTTTGTGTGTGTGAGAAGCATCCTGTGTGTGTGTGTGTGTGTACCTTGGCAGGGTCGGCCAGGTCCTCGGTGCCAGGAGGGAGCTCCTCGCCAGGCGGTGATCCCGCCTCCTCCCCGTCGCTCCCGGTTACGCTGCCTGCCGCCAGCTCCTTCCTCAGAGCCACAAACTCCGTCTCCGACAGGAAGTGCTTGGGGTTGCTGCTCTGCACATGCTCCTTAAACCTGACCAATTACAGTGCCGGGGCTCTATTATCATCATCATCATCATCATCATCATCATATCATGATAATTAAATTACAAAATTATAACATTCCAGTCATGACGATAAAAGCAATAGTAATATAAATTATATTACTATAATTTCAACACTACAAAGTTAAAGTCTACTGTACCAATTCTGGAAATAAGCTCATTTTACACCTCCCCTGGAGTTAAATAATTGAATTTAAACTTTTTGAAGTTCTTCCAGCCGTCCTCTGAGTCTAGCCACGCAAATTCTACCTCCAAGCTGGTAGTCATTGAATCTCATAGGACCAGCTAGCGGCTAGCTGGACCCATGAGACTCAATAGCTGTGTATATATGGCGCTTTTTTCGCCGATCGGAATAGATCTGATCCGATTAGTCTGATCGGAATGAAGTGTATACATTACATTGACCTCGAACGTTCGAATACCGGTCACGCGCGGTTACCAGGGACCGTGGTTAGTAACAGGCCGGGTTATATGGTTGAAACTGCGATAAATATGAAAGATTCGCATGCTTTATTTATATGAAAGTGCACCGGGAAGCAACGCCGCTGTACTTAATCTTGCGCTTATGGGCAGGTACGTAACAGCGGCACTCCGACGTGCTGTTGTCACCAGTTCACTTAAAACACCTCACAAACAAGAAAGAAGTATGTGAATGAGGCGGATCCAGGATTGGTGGGTAAAGTTGTTCTGCAGGAATTCAGCGAACAATGTGGCGTGAAAATGTTAGGATAACCAGAGCTTCATTTGTTAAAATATATGACACGATTGCGTCACAAACAACTAAGTGGAATGGAGTGTATACGTGGACCATCTGATCGGACTACACCACCTCTTCTAGTCCGATTAGAATTCTGATCCGATCAAAGAAATCTAGTCCGATCGGGCCATATACAAGGGGAATCCTGATCCGATTAAAAAAATATCCCTATTCTTATCAGATCAGAAGTGCCCATGTATACATACTAGTGGTGGGCCATCATCGGCGTTAACGTGCTGCGATTATGTGAGACTCTTATCGCGCGATAAAGAAAATATCGCACGTTAATCTATTCTCAAAATATGGGTTTGGACTTAGGGTATGCACGTCACTAGCGTTTGATTGGCAGACGCTTTCAGACTGCGCTCCAGTCGCTTCTCCTCACAACCTGCTGCTTCAGCAGACCTAATAAATATGAACAGTGTTTGCATGCTGAAAACATTCATCTCTCTGCCGTGGTAGGTGTTGTTTTGAGTGCTTTTTCATAAGTGGTAGACTAGAGAGACGTTATTGTTTGAGGTGGAGCATAGCGAGACGTTATTGTGTGCGAGTAGGCTACAGCCTGACATAGCCTACATTTCCTCACGCATTGCATGGAACACAAACAACTTCCAGAAATCTTGCCTGTGCCATAATTGCAAAACATTCCGTGTGATATGCATTTTGAAGATTGTCAAACTGAAACTGCCAATAGCCTACTCTCGCTGATGTTTGTGCTGCTATGCCCACCCCTTATACATACCTAATGATAATTGCTAGTTTGGAACTGAGATTAACGTCACGCATCAAAGACAACTACTAGAGGAACAAGAGCGAGGTAAAGCTCAATTATTTAACTCCAGGGGAGGTGTAAAATGAGCTTAACCGGTGATTATATTATCATATCATTATAACTACATATGACTTCAATCAGAACCACCAAGTTGTGAAAAACATATTTTGGGTTATTTAACTTCAAATAAGTTGACTGGATTTGCAAGTGACTAAATGGAGCTTTGCAACAAAACATTCTCTGGTTAATTTGCCAAGTCTGCATAGAGGAGGCAGACACACACACACACACTCAAAATCTGCATCAGCAGTTGCTACATCTAGAAGTGCTGACTAAATTTCAGTGAAGATACCAAGTATGTGGATATAGACGAATATAGACGAACACACACACACACACACACACACACACACACACACACACACACACACACACACACACACACACACACACACACACACACACACACACACACACACACAAACACAAACACAAACACAAACACACACACACACACACACAAACACAAACACAAACACAAACACACACACACACACACACACACACACACACACACACCTCTGGAAGTGTTGTGAGTAGAGCTGGGTGGGGATGCCCAGTACTCTGTCGTAGATGGCTGTGACGTTGGCTGGTTTGTTTTGTTCCGTCTCCCAGGCAACGTAGGCCTCCCAAAGCCGGTCCGAGCGGAAATCCGTACCTGCCGCCAGTGCTGCATGCTCATAGGTGCTGTAGACACAGACGTAGACACAGACACACACATTGTCATCTCAAAAACGACACACTCCTAATGTGTCTCTGCCTCCCCTAAATAAAGAGTACCGTATTTTCCGGACTACAAGTCGCACTTTTTTTCATGGTTTGGCTGGACATGCGACATATACTCTGGTGCGACATATATATGTTTTTTTTCTCCACGGGAGAGCACTATGTGCGCAACTAGGCCTATGTTGTGTTGCTTAATACCACTGATAGAAAAAATGTTACAACTTAGGCTACCACAACAAAAAATAGCATTTACAATGACGACTGAATAGAAATATAGCCTACCACCCAAAAGAAGTTAATATAGCCTACTGCTGAGTTCAAGCTGAAAGTAATTAAATATGCAGCCGAAAATGGCAATAGGGCAGCTGAACGAAAGTTTGGATGCAATGGAAAACTGTTTGGGGACTGGAGAAAAGCGGAGGAAAATGTGCTGATGAATACAGGACAAATGTGTTCTCGAACAACGCGCGCGCTGCGAGTCAACGGTCTTGTTACGGGCTCCATGACATTGCCAAAGAAATGAATAGGACTTTTGCGGAAGTCAGGGAGCTCGTGGATGTATCGCGTTATGCAATGCAATCCCCTCTCGTGGATTTATTTGCGCTATGCAACGCAATCTCCTCTCTATCCGAGAACGAGCGTCTGTGTTATTAAAGACAGTCAGCCGACTTCCAGGTGAAAATCGGTCATTTCCGCGAGTTTCTGACAAACGAGCACAACGTGACACTACCATAGGCTACACAACATGGATGAAATCCCCCTCACCTTTGATACCGTCATGGGCTGAAGTCTCAGAAAAGGGGGTAAAGAAAGGCGTGCTCTGGAGACGGAACAAGTTGCCTCGAACCCTCCCACGGTCCAAACGCAAAATAAAGCCGAAAATTGAATGTTGTTCTGACTACAAGGCAACATGGCGCGTTATCACTGTTTCTTCCTCTTTTTCTTTTTGTGGTTTTATGGCGGTTGGCAAACCATCTTAGTTGGTGCATTAGGCTACCACCACCTCTGAATGCGTTGCCACTGCTTCAGATGCTGGTTTAAAACAATGCCGTCTTTGAGCAGCAGCTTACCATGCGCCAGTTATCACAACATAGATTCCATGGATAGAAGAACCTTTCAAAAATGTGCGACGATTAGTCCGGTGCGACGTATATATGTTTTTTTCATCTTCAAAATGCATTTTTGGGCCGTTGCGACTTAAACTCCGGAGCGACATATAGTCCAAAAAAAAAATACGGTAGTGTAGTGTAATGCTAGCCTGGCGACGCCATCCATGTACCCCACCCAAAGATTTTGGCTCTGCACATCGTCTGGCAAAAGCCTCGAGCTCGGTTCTCTCAGTGTTTCGCCAATCAGCAAACAGTTGAGAGTGGTGACGTAGAACTCACCCGCAAGCTCCGTTACTGATTGGTTAAGGTAACTATATTCACACTTTCGTTTTGTTATTTGTATACTTTTGCGACACTATAATGTAACAGGCATGCTAATAAAGCACAATATGGGTTTTAATTTGAGTTTGGAACTTCAATTAATTTAAATGATTGAGTAAGATCAGACCATCTCCCATCGTCCACGGATTCCTCATTGCGGTAGCACTTTACAATAACCTTCCGCTATAAACAGTTAATAAACAGTTAGCAAACAGTTAGCAAACAGTTAACTATTAGTTAACTAAAGGTTTACTATACATTTATAGGTGCATACTAAACACTTACAAAGTTTTATAAATATATTTATTAGTCCTTCCATAACACTTAATAAAACATAATAATAAGTTACTTAATATATTATTAAAAATACTTTTATGATTAATTAATTAACATATCAACAGTAACTTAAAGGGACACTGTGCAGGAAATGGTCAAAAAAGGTACTGCAACTATGCTGCTCATTGAAAATGGGCTGCCTATTGCCAAATTTGATCTTTACATGGAAGTGTACTAAGTAATAAACAAATATTTTCTAGTATGGTCCAATTACAGTCATTTTTGCAGCTAAAAATGGCTATTTTTGGAAATTCAAAATGGCGGACCATGGAGAAGATCCCCCTTTTCATGTATGAAAAATGCAATTTTTCCAGTCATAATGAATACTTAGAATTTGATGGTGGTGGTAAGTATTCATGAAAAAGGTAACATTAGTGAATGGGCAGCATGAATTCTGGAAATAAACAACTAAAAATCTCACACAGTGTCCCTTTAAGCATAACAAGTGACTTATAAACTGTTAACTAATTATTACTTAATATATTATAATTATTAGTGGTAGTTTACAATTTATAGTTCACTATTAACTAAGTACTTATTATTTAATCATTAATACATTGTAATGAAATAATTTTTAAGTGTTAATATTAACTAAACTATTGTTAATTACTTATAAATCATTTAAAATATATGTATTAGTCCTTCCGTAACACTTAATAGAACATAATAATAAGTTACTTAATATATTATTAAAAATACTTTTATGATTAATTAATTAACATATCAACAGTAACTTAAGCATAACAAGTGACTTATAAACTGTTAAACTAATTATTACTTAATATATTATAATTATTAGTTGAGAGAGAGACAGAGACAGAAAGAGGGTGGACAGAGAGAAGATAAGAGAAGACTGTGTGCGCAAGAGAAAGAGAACAACTCCTCTCTGCCATTCACTCCTCCTTTCTTCCTCCATTCTATTATCATTCTCTTCTTTCCCTCTCTATTTTCTCTTCTCCTCTTGTGTAAATAGGCCTATGAGGGCCTAGTTGGCAATGGGATGGCACCTACTGTTGTACTCTTGTGGTTCAAGGCTGGTGGTCAAATATTTTGTTTTAGCAGTGGTTTTAATGTTTATTACATTAATACACAAAAAAGTGGACCTTCCCAATTTTGAGTTTTCAATCATAAACAATCTTACGTTTTATATTGGTAAATATAATTGCACCTTTAAGTTAAAGTTTCTATTGCACTGAACTGTCTTCTATTTTCAAGTCCTTGAAATAAATAAAATAAATCAGCTGATTAGGTTGATATCTTTCCTCTGTTTATTTATGCTGTTCTAGTTGTTTAATAGTCTATTTCATCTGCAACCCAGTCGACAAATGCCTATTGAAAATGTAAAATAAATAGTTTATAAAAAGCATACACAGTAAAATGGGATAATAAATAGAGCTAATTCTGGTGAAACAATGAATTAATGATGGGTTGTTATTGTTAAAAACATGACTTAAATGAATTTGAAATAGCAGAACCTTTACTGTGACAATTACGATTTGGAACTTTTATTTTGAAACCGGCTGTGGCTTCCCTTTGAGCCGTTCACTTCAGTCTGTCGTCTGCCGAGCCAGTCGAGTTTTCTTTGGAGCTAGAAACAATCAAAAGAAAATACTTAGTTTTTTATGAAGTTTAAGTTTCCTTTTGGAGTACGGAGCGTCCAGCTCTGTGAATGGTGTAAGTTTTGAAGACTAGAGGCTTCCTTTCATCGAGTATTTGTTTTGTTTCAATTCGCCTTATTCACCCGGAACTTTCTAAAGACGTTGAGGGGTACACTTCAGGGGTACACCCGGCTGCACACCCAGCTGTTTGGCGCCTCACTGCTGTGTGCCCAAAGTAGTCCTACGTCCTCAAAGAGAAATAAATCCTACCGTGGACAGACTTTCCACCGTTTCACCAAAGAGCAGGCACTTCGGCATGAATGAATAAATTACATCAAGAGGGATCCTGGTCCATATTTCAAGGTAAGATGCATAATTATGTCCAATCATACGCATTAGCTAGCACAAATAATCTAGCTCGCCAAACTTGTCATGGCTCATGTAGCCTAATGAAGCCTAATAAAAAATATATGAATGTGTAATTACACACCGCTACATTTATTTCCAGATCGCCATTTCAAAATGATGCTTTCAATGTTGTGTTAAGCGATCCGATGGCTTACCAGATGTGTTACCAGAACCAGTAGCATACTTGTGCCAAAATTAAATTGTTTTGCTAACGAACTAAAATACATGCTGGTATTTATGATTACAGATCAACGCTGAGACCGAGGTTTGTTAAGGTCACCCGTGGTATGACAAAGCTAATAAAGGATGCTGTGCCGACTTTGTTCGCCTGGACTTCAGAGAAGCCAAAGAGGAGAATCATCATTCGCAGACCGTGGTTAGTTTGTTCAGTCATAATTCAACTGGCATGTGTTAACCAAGCCTCTTTACAAAAAAATACAAAAAAACCTGATAATTGTTTGCCATGGAATACATTTTACTTTAGACAAAAGACTTAATGCATGTGCTGGAGATATATTTGTTTGTATTGATCATGTCCTCCTGAGTCATGAGCCAATGATTTCAAACTGTGATGTCATTACATTGCATTACATTTCACTTAGCTGACACTTTCATTTTATTCAAAGCGACATGTGTCAGGGTATTGTTTACAGTCCCTGGAGTAATGTGGGTTTAGGTGCCTTTTCAAGGGCACTTCAGCCATGGAGATGTAGGGAGCGGTCAGAGGGATTCGAACCTGCAACCCCCAGATTGAAAGACCAACTCTCTTATCACTAGGCCACGGCTGCCTCACCACTAGGCCACGGCTGCCCTGTGTATGTTATGACTCTCCTGTCCTTTGTGTTTCTTTTTCAGTATGGATTCCATGGAGTATTCCATCGAGTATTTCTTCTGTTTCAATCGTCTTGGTAAGGCAACTTGTCTATTTTTCCCCATACTGTTGTAACCTAAGTCTTATATTGTCTATCACTGCCAAAGACTTCAGGTGAAACCTGCGATTTGTATTTTGTTTTGTTAATACTTAAGTTTGATGTTGGCTGGTTGAAATGAGTTCGGAGTAAGCAGACTGTATTTCACATGCTGTGATCACGCACCCATTGCGTGCAAGGTGTAATTCTCTAGGCCTATACATGGGTTCTAAATGTTGTTTATAACCTGACTGCGCGAACCTAGCTGTGCACAACTCCACCTCTGATTGTTGGAAACCGCTGTCGGTCAAAAAATTATCTCACATGTTTGGCTGCCAGTGTCTTGCCCCTCCTCATAACATTGTGTTGAACACTGTACGGGCCCATGTATAATTGCAAGGTTACCTCAATTTCAGTACACTATGTTGTTATTTCATAGTATTCACCCTGTTTACTTGATAATGGTTATTTAACTGAATGGTATTCAATGCAGTAGGAACAAAGTGTTTGCAGGTTTGCAGTTTGCATAGCTTTTCTTTTGAGAAGATTGATTTTAAATGTTGCACAGCTTTAAGTTTAAACTGATGATATTTGATAGGAATTCAACATTGTCCTGGGTGTGTAGCTTACGGCTGTAACTGCTATGATGCTTTTCTGTTATGCTGCTGTACAGCCTAGGCTACATGATGTGTCTGTCCCTATCAAATACACCAAACTTTACTGATGACATATGTTCACATAGGTGAAGTTTTTGAGCTGGATCTGGATTCTGCTGAGGATTCGTCGACTACTAGATGGCGAGCCACCCACTCATTCGAATGTGATCCTGTTCTACATGGCATATTTGGTAGGATTGTGGCCTGCTCGTGTCACATCACTGACTATGACTGACTTCAACGCCTTGAACTGAACTGCTTGAAAGGAGCTATTTTTCTTTTTGAACAACTTAAAGGAACTCTCTACATCGTCTCTTTTGAGGATTTAACGGACTGTTTCCAATTTTTGAAGGACAATTCAATTTTTTTTTTTTTAAATGTTCAAACCTTTTTTTTTTTGGGGGGGGGGTAATTGTAAATATTTAAACTTTTCAATCTCTTACTTGTGATGTTTTTATTTCATTTTGTTAATGCCCATTTTATTATTTTTCCCTATATCCTATGTTTGAATTTAAGAATGTCATTCTTCATTAGGGTTGCATACAATATTTTCTATGGATACATGATTATTTATAATGATAAATAAATAATAATTATTGTTATTATTTATGCAAGATGGACATTTGACACGAACATTATGGTTTTCCCCGTTCATTTTGCTTTGGACTGTTTCAATTCACGGGACGTCACTTTTGTCCTCCAAAGGACATTTTTGGAGTGAAGCGGCCAACTCTCTTGAATTACTGCTCTTGTCGGCTTGCGCTCGCCTCTGCGGATCTAATAAGGACATAAAAGGACAGAAACTTAATGTTTTGTGTTAAGGCTACATTTGTATGTTAGAAATTATTTTTGTATTGTAAGGGATTTTGATCTGGGAAATGTATGTTGTGACCCTGGCAAGTTCTCTTTTTTGTAGCGTGCTGGGGTTTTTTATTTGACATGCTTTAATATAAATGGTGAAAATGTTGTAGAAACATATTGTATGTTGTCTTTTAATTGGTATCTTTTTCACTCTACCCAAAGGCTAGTGTCACATTCTGTAGCCCATTGATTCTGGCCTACCGTTGACGTGTACCATACTCAGTAGTGGGTAACAACAGTTTAACATCATTGATAATTCTTTTCTCACTTTCTAACAGTGTGAAAATGTATTTCTTGAGACCAAGTGAAAATCATTTGTACTGTGATCATTTCTAGTGATACTGTCCAATTTCTGGAAATAGGCTCATATTACACATCCCCTTGAGTTAAATTATTGAGTTTTACCTTTCTCCTCCTGTATGTTCAACCGTTCTAGTATGGCAGTGCAAATTTTACCTCCATGCTAGCAGTTAACATTGAGTCCTATGAGACCAGCTGGCGGCTAGCTGGTCTCAGAACTCAATGTTAACTGCTAGCTTGGAGATAAAATTTGCACTGCCGTACTCAGAGAACGACAAGAAGTGCAGATAAAACAAAAAATAAGGGAAAGGTAAAACTCAATAACTTGACTCAAGGGGAGGTGTAAATATGAGTTTGTGTCCAAAAATGGGACAGTATCACTTTAATGTTACATATTAACTAATCTCAACCAACTTCACCATAAGGTTCCCCATTCTGAATGTTAAATATTAGTTATATATTAATTAAGCTCAACCAACTTCACCATAAGGTTCCCCATACTGAATTTTAAACATTAGTTATATATTAATTAAGCTCAACCAACTTCACCATAAGGTTCCCCATACTGAATTTTAAACATTAGTAAAACATTAGTAAAGCTCAACCAACTTCACAATAAGGTTCTCAATGCAGAATTTTAAACATTAGTTATACATTAATAAAACTCAACCAACTTCACCATAAGGTTCCCCATACTGGATTTTAAACATTAGTAAAACATTAGTAAAGCTCAACCAACTTCACAATAAGGTTCTCAATGCAGAATTTTAAACATTAGTTATACATTAATAAAGCTCAACCAACTTCACCATAAGGTTCCCCATACTGAATTTTAAACATTAGTAATACATTAATAAATACTATACATAATAATTATTAAATGATTTATAAGTAATTAACAATAGTTTAGTTAATATTAACACTTAAAAATTATTTAATTACAATGTATTAATGATTAAATAATAAGTACTTAGTTAATGTTGAACTATAAATTGTAAACTACAACTAACAATTATAATATATTAAGTAATAATTAGTTAACAGTTTATAAGTCACTTGCTATGCTTAAGTTACTGTTGATATGTTAGTTAATTAATCATAAAAGTATTTTTAATAATATATTAAGTAACTTATAATTATGTTCTATTAAGTGTTACGGAAGGACTAATAAATATATTTTAAAACTTTGTAAGTGTTTAGTATACACCTATAAATGTATAGTAAACCTTTAGTTAACTAATAGTTAACTGTTTGCTAACTGTTTGCTAACTGTTTATTAACTGTTTATAGCGGAAGGTTATTGTAAAGTGCTACCCTCATGGCTTCTGCCACACTGATTGACGGAGTCAACAGTCGGCTATTCGCCCAGGCTAGTGTAATGCAGGATAGTCTAGTGAAATGTAAAGTGCTATTAGGGATGTCAACAATTAACAATTAATTTTAGTCTATTAAAATGTTTATCCATTTTTTTTTAATTATTGCAATTAATCGACAATTCGACGGGTGAGAGACCCAGGTGAAATGCGTATGACGACAGTCGTAAGTCGATTGATATGGTCAATCATGTAGTACAGTGTAATGCCATATAGTGTAGTGTAATCTCGGGTGCTACTTACGCCCTGATGCGCCCCTCTGCTTCGCCGTCACTGGTGTCCTGGTTGTCCTTCACGAAGGCGATGTAGTGAAGCCACAGATCCACACTGAGGGGAATGGCCTGCAGACCTCGCCTGTACACCTGAACACACACACACACACACACACACACACACACACACACACACACACACACACACACACACACACACACACACACACACACACACACACACACACACACTTATCATAATGCTGTGTGTATGTGTAGGTCCGTGTCCTCGCCTTTACAGCTGAACACACACAGGATATAACCGGGTATTGAGAGGGTCTGTGGATGCAATGTGTGTTCATACTGTGGCTGATCATAAGTGCCTGTCTGATATTTATAGAACCCACAATACATAGGCACACAGGCATTACAATGGCTTTGGTTTGTGGTGATGTGCGTGTGCGTGTGTATTAAGTGACAAAGGGTCATAACGCTTCATATTTTTTTCTTTGTGTGCAAGAATGTTAACGCACTTTGGCGACTGTACCATCACTTATTATATGGTGTGACGTCATCGGTCGAATGCTCCATTCATTTCAACGGGGCTCCCCAACGTTCGCACGTCTGTTATTTTTCGATAACGGATGGGTTGGTCTATAACAGACAGCTGTCAATGGCAACAAGACTTTTCACTGCTAAAGCGACTTTTCAACAAGACTCTAATCAGCTGCTGTGATAGACAACACCTGTTGTCCTGGCTACCTAGCTGTTGCCTAGCGGTGTTCCACAACGGCACTGTTTTGTTTTGCGCAGCAACAATCTTAACATTAAATAGGCCTAAAGAAATGTCCCCGCCATGTGTGAATCATTTAAGTATATCCATATAATAAGCGGGTTAACTTTCGGCGAGTCGGTCGCTTTGTGGAATAGCAGCACTTCAGAGAGAACAAGACCCCTCCGCTCCGCGTTGGGGTCTAAAGATTCTCTCTGTCGTGCTGCTATTCCACGGTAGCGACCTTCTCGCCGAACGTTAACCCTTACATAATACATCTACTTGACTGCTGATTATACAGTGTGATTTGGACTGCATCCAACAAAATGGCTGACAGTCGCACCATTTGCATTGTATGCAGCGATCACACCAGTCAGCATGCACTACAGGTCCTTAGGCCACGAGCACATTAAAGAAAGGGCACAGCACCAATACAGGTCATGTTGTGCCTATTCAACTCACATCACACAATACGTTCGACAATGCTGAGTGATGTTTCTGTGACCTGTTCAAGCCACTACAAACAAAAGCTTTTAGGTGACCTGAGGCTGATGGCCTGAGAACGTCCACTTTAGACGGCTAAACATGTGAAGACCACACAAAGCTGCTTGTTGACTCGTATAAAGCAACATGTGAGGACTGCACAGGCTTCTTGTTCATGGTAGCTAGCTAGGCAACATTTGGTTCTTTTTTGCTAGCAGTCAAACATGTTGAAGCATCCGCTTCCCTTGTATTGTTATTTGTTGTCATGATGACGGGAGACATTGCCCTTATAATCTAATTCTGTTTTGTTGCCTAAAACTCAAACGGCATCAATAACACTGAGACAACACAGACCATAATGTGTGAAAATAAAGTACTTGACTATTGGAGCAACATACTGGAAACAACTTACAAACAACTAGACTGCATTCCCCCACAAAATGAAATAAAGGTATAATCAAGTATTTGATGGTGTTTGGTGCCATACATGGACATCAGTCAAAATAAAAAGTTTAGTTGTAGGCTAGTGGACGTTTTTTCCGTAGCTTGAAAGACCTTCCGCCGTTTCCAGAGAGACAGCTTAAGTGTAAATTCAGAAGGGATACATCTATGGAGAGGGGACCTGTAGGCCCAGCAGTCACGTGCCAAGTGTGGTAGGCCATTACTGCCAGAACAAGGGGCAGCCATGGCCTAATGGCTAGAGACGTGGTCTTAAGATCAGAAGGTTGGACTCCAATCCCAGCTTTACCTCTCCCTACACCTCCATCCACGGCTGAGGTGCCCTTGAGCAACTGTAAATCGCTTTAGATAAACACAACAAATTTTGGGAGACTGTTCTTCACTCACCCTCCCGATTGACAATGAGAAAATTACATTAGAATGCGCTTCTGCAAGATATTTAATTGAACTTCTGTCGTCGTTGACGTCATCACGAGGCCACAGGCAGGCAAGTGAGCAAGGGAGGACGGGAGTTGATATTTGCAGGTGCACATGGCTGTTTCCAGCACGGGAGGGCTGAGTGTCCTGCTCACCTCGTCTGCTATGTGCACGTTTCCGTTCTTCTTCTCGATGTCTGCAAACTTCTTCCAGTAGCCGTAGCAATACGGGTAGTGCTGGAAGAATGCATCGAACGCCTTCTGAGCCGCCGCCAAGTGATTCTGGAGGGGGGAAAGGTCAAATATTACTATGAGAAATAAAGATGGGATTTTACTGTTAATATTCTACTACACTCTCAGATACACAGATCATATGTTATTGTTTTATTATTATTATGATCCCACCTCCTGCTCCACATACTGCAGTAGGTAGACCCAGGCGTTAAAGTCCTCCACGTTTTCCTCCACCACCTTGTAGAGGCGGTCGTATTCCGAGGGGAACGGAGCCTCCGTCTCAACCCTAGCCTCGGCCTCAGGTTCGACCACTCCATCTGGCGCTCCACTCGCATCCCCCGCTTTGGCGCTGCTCAATTACACACAAAATCAATATGAATTTTGTGTGATGAACACTCAAAAGCATGACGATTCAAACAATGGTTTTAAATTAGCAACAAACATTAATTTAGTATTTCCCTCACACTGTCACTGAGAGTTTTTTTAAAAGTGCTTCGGTTATACAATCATATCAGATAACATTGTTATACTTGAGTGCTTTTGTTTATAAACCATGAACCAACTTCCTTCCCTCTTCCAATGTGCCAGTGTAACCTGTGGAGTCAGCAGGGCAGTGTGGATGAATCATGCGCATGAGCTACCAAAAATTAAGTAATCACACTGTTGGCATTCCAAAGGATGATTCTATGCACGTCCAAGTTAGACAATTCCGACAGAGAAGCGACTAACTTGAGCGCTAGATTATGGTGCAGTTGGCAAGATTCCTACAACTTTAAAGATATGTATTCATACGAAAGGTAGATATATTCATACACGGGAGATAAGCGGAATACCGGCCTCTGAGATTGAGGTTGAAGTCCTAGCGGAGGCAACAATGTCTCCGTGCTGCACACATGCCGCATCTAAGCCTCCACCTCGCCATTAACTTCATCAATCGGATCACCTCGTTGGCCGTTGCCCCTTACTTAATAGCACAGCCTTAGCCCTCTCTCCCTCATAAGTTGTTTCAATTCGATTAGATAAATTAATTCAATTCGTGTAAGGAGAGTGAGTCGAATTGCATCATGATTAAAATTCGATTATGTGCCTCCTTACCCCTCTGTCTCTCTCTCCCCCTCTCCCTCTCCCGGCTCAGACAGCACCATAGGTGTGTCCTCCTCCTCCCCAGGCTCCGCCTCCTTCACAGCATCCTCCAGCTCCATGTTGGCAGGGCTTCCAGTGGTGGTGGCAGCGAAGGTGGTGGTGTGGTCGGGCAGCTCCTCTGTTTCCTCTTCTGGTTCGGCAGGTAGCGGTGACGGCGGCAGCGGTGCTGGAGCTGCCATCGGCGGCGACTCAACGGTTACTGCTACGGCCGCAAGTGCAGCTGCAGTGTCATTGTCGGAGTCCGGCTCCTGCATGGCGGCGTCGCCCCTCATCCCTGCCTCTTCCTCCTCCTCCTCCTCTTCCTCCAGTCTCCGCTGCCTCTTGCGGCCACGTTTGGACTTGCGGCCACCCTTCTTGCTCTTGGGGGGCGTGATGTCGGCCAGGTCCGGTTCCCCCCCGCCATTCTCCGGCCCGTTTGAGTCCACCATCTCAGTCATGGGCTCTGCATTTGGAGAGAAAAGTGCACAAGACACACAGTATTATTAATTACAACGGTACATAAACACACATGACATCTGAGGTTTACTCCTGAACCACCTTAGTATCGGCCCATAGGGCGTAAACGGTGCACAGCACACACAGCATTATACAGACACACACAGTATTGCATACAGTATTGCATGGGCTCCTCGGACATGGAGAGACAACAGCACACATTGCATAATATTATTACATGTATTTAAAACATGTAAAATATAAACATGGACTTGGATAACACTTCATCTGGGAAGACAACATCGACACTTAACACATGTTGCACTATGTCAGAAGCAAATACAACAGCATAGTACGTACAGACTTGTCACGACTGTACATTTACAATGCCAAGTACACTGGCTGATAACATAGCTCTACTGGACAGCCGATCTTGCTACTTATGGCCGAATAAATGTATTGTGATTGTAAATTAATTGTTAAACCAGTTAAACACGAAATAAGAAAAAAAAAACAAGTGGCAATTACTTGAAATTCAGGAGACGAGGAAAGTTGGAGCCATGTAATAGTTTTCAAGTGACAACAAAACTGATATGGGCTAGAATGCCTTTTGAGCTTCTGTCTGTTTACCTACTCTGTGCCCTGAAGTTGATTTGACATGTTCGACTAACACCGATATGCCCAACGTCAACAAAGCTGGCCTGGCACTGTACTAAAGTTATTTAGTGGAATTTGAGTTAAGTGTGTGGTAACAATGGGGTACAGCTTGGGAGACTACTTCAAGTTTACCATCCAGAGTGCTAACAAGAACGTCATCTGCTAACTTTCTTAGCAACGATAGAACCACGAGTGAGCGCCAAACGTTTCGGTTAGCTCAGAACTCGCACAACAGACACGACGCCATGCCAGGAAATCACAATATATCGTATGAATGAATACTGTTAGTTTCCTTCAAATGGAAAATGAAATGTGCTAGTATCATGCACGCATGTAACTATGGTGGTGAGCTAGCCAGCTTGATTACCAGGCCTGTCTGGGTTAACGCTAATTAGCTAGCCTTGCTAGCTTTACACACCACACTTTCGTCTCCAGCTCAACGTTGTTTAACATTAGTAACAAGGGTATACGACAACCCCAGAATATCAGAGGGTTGTTATTTCTCACTTACCGGTGTCTTCCATGAAATAAGAATAGGTAATGTACAAATGTAGACTACTTTGTAGTTATCTAGCGAACATGTGTCTGTGTCTGAAATTTCATTCTTTGGTAACTTCACCAAGAAGGACAAGATAATACTGCGCATGCGTACTAGGCTACTAAAAGTACATAAGGGGGCGGGTCTCCCACGAGCAGACCACAGACCCTGCACACAGACCTAGCAGACTGCCACGCAGGAAATAGATCGCTACAATGTATCTGATTCCAGCACTGCTACTTTGTATCATTTTATGGGCATACATGTGGCCACCCTAGTATAGGCTGCAGCTTTTCATAGACATGCATATCTGGCGTAGAGCCTCAGCCCATACGCCTATAGCCTATTGGTTAGGAAACTAATTTGGTTAAAGTTTTCTTTTATTTGGTTATCGTAATAAACCACGTCTCCTATTGTACTGCAGCCAAACGTTCATTTTGGTCACTTAATCCCTTTATGAATCTATTCGCAAAGAAAATTAGGAATATTCATGAGTGTTTTGAGCAACACTTAGGCTCAAACTGGAGGAAATATGAAAAGAGAATGTAAGATAGGCCTAAAGTCAATGCAATTTCATAATGTCATGCCACACAGCCCTCTCTGTATGCTATTATTGCTGATATTTATAAGCTTCTAAGGATCTGTGGATACAGCATTTGACTAGATCCAGACTAGTGTGTGTGTGTGTGTGTGTGTGTGTGTGTGTGTGTGTGTGTGTGTATGTTCAAAACAAGCTCAAACACTGTTGACACTTGATGTAGGTCATACAGTATTAAAAATATCAGATATTCAGCGATTACCTATAGAATTAGCATTATTTGAAATTTGGGCGTCACAGAGAACCGCCTTCTTACGTGTTTTTACGTCAGCAGTGACCCACTGGTCTCCTTTGCTCAGGCGACCGCTAGCTAATGCTGAACATTAGTGCTTAGTACACATCCCCCTACTCATCGGTTCTGAACGCTTCCCCCCTGTTTAACCTATTCAAGTAAACTGTGACAATATCGTGTTTTTCTGCAAGGGAGGCGAAACATACACATTTACACGCCGAGCAGATGGCGTCCATTTCAGCCCGAGTGAGATAGACTTGCGGCTGAGCCTGTGAGGGAGCTCGGCGCATGCCAAATGGCGTAGTGCACGAGCAGAGAGGAAGTGGCGGGTTGAAGCAGGTCCGCACCTTTTCCGGTAACACCACACGGCTGCGACTGAACGACTTAGGAGGAAGAGAGAGGCACGAGCGAGCGGGGAGAATCGACCAGGGAGAGAGGGGGTTGCCGCAGTAGCAGGTAAGACGGCGTCTTCTTCTTCGAGATGTTTGATCGCGTATGAAATCACCCAGAGTGTGACCTTAATGGTGTTCCTCCTGAAAGCGAAGCGTTTCAGACGGAAGAGTGGACGATTAAAGTTGTACTCTGTCTTACACCCCTCCCTTTTCTGAACCTCTCTCTCTCTCTTGTTACAGGGATTGAAGAGAGAGAGGGGAGGACGGAAACTCGGATGAATCAATGACCTTTTAAGTTTCCTATTCGACCGCCCCGGTACCGATACGAGGGTACCCGATTGAATACGGGATTTGGGACCATGGAGTCTTGAGAAGAATACCGCGTCTGTAGTTCGCCTGGCGGAGAAGGGCGAGGGGGACAGCCGGCTCGCGCTGAAGGAGGAAGCCGGAACTGCCACGGGCTTGTAGAGAGGGCCTATGCACAGAGGGCTGCCCTCGCTCTCTTTTTCTTATTCTCTACATTCCCAGTTTTCGGCACAATTATTTGACCGGGGGGTGGATTTGGACTGTTTGACTGTCGCGACACTTGAATGAATTCGTTTCGTCATCGGCTAATAGCACATCTTTACCGACGGGCGTTTTGAAAGCAACCCGTCTAGCTATCCACACCCACTGTAGCAGACGTCTTGAATTTATTTTGTTGCACTTAAAGCCGTTACCAAAAACGGGACATTCACTTGCCACTGTTGCCAGTGTTTCGGATTACGGTTTCTCCAGAGAGTGAAGTGGCAGGCGGTCGATTTTTTTGACCGTTTCATCGAGTTGTTTGGAGTGGACAGCCTGACAGATAGCCAGCCGGAGCTCCAGGATAGCGCGCGGCGGCCGTGTGTCAAGACCAACACCTCGGTGACTGATATCTGACGGGGATCCGCTATCACGTGGAGGGAGGCGAGCTTGCAGTCCCAGCTTAAGTTTGCATGCAACATTTAACTGTAGCATAATAAAGTAGCTAGACGGCCCGGACCGCCCTTTCTCTGAAACAACAACAGCCTGAAGTCTACCCTTTAAAAGGGTTGAAGAAAACGCCAGCATTTTTTATTATTACTACTTTTTTTACTTTACTTTAGGAATATTTGGATATTTATGCCCAGGCAACAAGATGGGGAAGATGCTGTCAAAGATCTTTGGCAACAAGGAGATGCGGATCCTAATGCTGGGTCTGGATGCGGCGGGTAAGACCACCATCCTGTACAAACTCAAACTGGGCCAGTCGGTCACCACAATCCCCACCGTGGGCTTCAACGTGGAGACCGTCACCTACAAGAATGTCAAGTTCAATGTCTGGGATGTGGGAGGCCAGGACAAGATCCGACCCCTGTGGCGGCACTACTACACTGGCACACAGGTATATGTACCTAATACACACACACACACACACACACACACACACACACACACACACACACACACACAGGAGAAGATCCGACCCCCTGTGGTGGCACTACTACACCAGGACACAGGCACACACACACACACACACACACACACACACACACACACACACACACACACACACACACACACACACAGGACAAGATCCAACCCCTGTGCCTGTACTATTACACTGGCATACACAGTTATTACACATACACACACAGAGATGAACATGTGCACACACACACAGACACACCGCTGTAGTGCGCAAGTGAAGACAGGCATACACCTGTACACCGACACATTCACACTAAACATTGGCACACGGTTGAACACACCCACACACACAAACATATAAGACACACCCTTTGAGGTTTCAGTATAGTATTGGCATGCATGTGACAGAGCCTGAACACACACACACACACAATCTAAAGATCTACCAAGCGTGGTGGATTACTAAAGGGGCATGCGAGTGGAGAAATCTGAAAACACACACGCACACACACATAGTAGATGTTAACTAACAGTTGACTGCCGGTAAACCTTCCTCTCGAAGCCTCTTGCAGCTGAGCTTGCAGTCTTACTATTTGCTGTCTGCACAGTTGGTTGTGAGGTCGCGGGTTGGAGCGCAGAGGGGCGGCCTAGTATGGAAATGACCTCAGTGACAAACACACAAGGCTCCAAATGAGCTTTTTCTAGTAGATGTTAATGTTACTAGCCAAAGACACACTCACTAATGGGTCAAAGTGGCTAGTAAGTTTGTCTTTTCTACCAGCCAAACTGAAATTTCACCAGCATTTGGCCCGTTGGCTGGTGTTAATTTAGAGCCCTACACACACACACACACACACACACACACACAGTCTAGAGGACTGTCATCACAACACATAACTCCCCTCCATGCACACGCGCACACACACACACACACACACACACTATTGGACAACACCATCAATATGACGACCGTCATGATGACAACAAACACCTCCCCTCACCTATGCACATGTGCGCACGCACACACACACACACACACACACACAGCTAAAGGGCCTGATATTAGTTGTGGACTGTGTGGATTGTGACTATTGACAAGGCATACACACACTATCTAATGCCCATTGTTGGGCCTGATCTTCATCTGGACTTTGCATATCGTGACCCCATCGACAAGACATCCACACACTAAATAACAAACAAACTCCCATTCCTCTTACTGTGTTACTCCAGGACTTGGTCTTTGTGATGGACTCTGCGAGTTGCGACTGCATTGACAAAACACACACATACATACACACACACACACACACACACACGCACACAAACTATGTAATTCCCATTGTATTCCTGTGTCAAGGTTTCATCTTTGTGATGGACTGTGCAGTTCGCATCGGCATTAACGAGGCTTGGCAGGAGTGCACTGAATCATAACACTGTACTTCATAGCTAGCTAACTAAATAACTATTACCTGTCTCTCTCTTTGATCTTTGTGGTTGATTGCGCTGATCACAACCGCATCGATGACACACACACACTAGCTAATACCTTTGTCTGTGTTCCACCAGGGTTTGATCTCCATGGATGGCTGTGCCGTTCGCGACCAGCCGCATCAACAAGATACGCACACACACACATTGACACACATTGACGAGGCACACACACGTATGCGCATGCGCAAACACACACACACACACACACACACTACCAAACTGTCTCTGTGTTTTTTTAGGGTCTGATCTTTGTAGTGGTTTGTGCCAATTACAACCGCATCGATGAGGCACACACACACACACTAACTAATACCCGTGCCTGTGTTCTTTTAGGGACTGATCTTCGTGGTGGACTGTGCCGATCGCGACCGCATTGACGAGGCTCGGCAGGAGCTGCACCGCATCATAAACGACCGCGAGATGCGCGATGCCATCATCCTGATCTTCGCCAACAAGCAGGACCTGCCGGACGCCATGAAACCGCACGAGATTCAGGAGAAGCTGGGCCTCACGCGCATCCGCGACCGCAACTGGTACGTCCAGCCCAGCTGCGCCACCACGGGCGACGGACTCTACGAGGGCCTCACCTGGCTCACCTCCAACTACAAGTCCTAATCAGCACACCTGTACACACAAACACAGACACACCTGGACGCTCACCTCCTCTCAGTCCTAATTGATACACCACACACACACACACACACACACACACACACACACACACACACACCTGGACGCTCACCTCCAGCTACAAGTTCCGATCAATACACTTGGACGCTCACCTCCTCCCAGTCCTAATCGATACACCTGGAAACTGTCCTCCTCCTCTCACCTCCAACTACAAGTCTTCATCAAAACATCACCCATACACACCCCTGGACACATCCTCTCAGAGTCCTAAACAATACAATCACAGATGCACACACCTGGACGCCTTCTTCTCCACACAAGCCCATCACTGATACACCACCTGCAGCAGGACCCCCCCCCCACCTCCTCTCACCAGCATTTTGCAGTGTGGATTCAATTTCACTCTCTTAAACTTTGAATGACGACTGTTAATTCAACACTCGGAGAGTTGACTTTAGACATGTGCCCGCCTGTATCTGGGCACGTGGACTGTGGGTGGACTTTTCCCACCTGTTCTGGCTCCATCCACCTCCAACTATAAGTTCTACAAGTTCATCATCATCCATCATCATCATCATCATCATCATCATCATCATCATCGGCTTCGCTAATCACACAGCTGTATCTGGCTGGCCCACCCACCACCTCACCTGCCCATGGCCCGGTATCTGCCCCCCACCACCACCCCTCACCTGGTCACATCCTCTCAGGAGCCAGGCCAAGGGAGGGGAGGAGTGAGGGGTCCAGGGAAAGAGAGGGCAGGAGCAGGAGGACAGGAAAGGAAAGTGTCTATACCACACCACACCACAGGAGGACAAGAAGAGAGAGGACAGGAGAGGAGAGGAGGGGAGGGGAGGATAGGACAAGACGAGGGGAGGGGAGAGGACAGGAGTGTCTATACCACACCACAGCCAATTAACAAATAACAAGACTTCTCCAATCACTCTATATCAAAGAGAAGTGTAATTGTCTCCCCCCTCTCTTGTTTGTGTCTTTTTTTTATTTTAATTTGTTTGTTTGTTTACCTCCTCGTTCGATTCTGACATTCTGTCGCTAACAGGAAATTACTTAAATCATTTGTTTCCCCTTCGCTTTTGGCACTGTAGTCTTTTCTTATCATGAATCTTATTTTTTTTTGTCATTACTCACTGAATCTAAATATTCCATAAAGTATTATTTTCAGAAGCAATGATTCATATTACTGGGTTTGTTATTGTTTATGCTTTCTAATCTGGTGTGTTGGCTGCAGTTGAGGCTGTTCCACTGTGGAGCTAAAGGCTCTCTGGGTTAACCCTTAACCTGCCGGCCGCTGCCTTGGTTAGCTTGGGAGCTAACCCTCACCTAAGGGCCTTCCCAAGCGGACTGCAAGCGAATTGGGAACGGCCACTCTTTTATTTTTAGGTTTCAGTTCATTTAGCTTCTCAGAAATGATCTTGGAGGAGAAAGGAAAAATAGTATATCATCATCGTCATCAGACCAACCCATTATTCTCATCCGCTCCCCTCCACTGTTAAATATCACTCAACTGACTCGCACAAGAACGGGCGACAAAGACAAAGTAATCGTGACACAACAAAGACATGACATGACATGGCAGACTCACCACCATGAGAAAAGAAACCTCATGATCAACGTATTGAAGACACACATCATGTAGTATTAACCCAGAACAGAGCAGAACTCGCCTCACCCACGACAAGACAAACTAAAAGACATAAAGAAATCCACCGGGTCTATTGTGAAGAATCTTGGTATTTTTCACAGTATGTATGTACGTATGTATGTATGTATGTATGTATGTTTGTTCGTATGGGTATATCTGTCTACTGGTGTTGATAATTTGCTGCAAAATTTTCAGGAGCTTCCATTTACAACATCTACAGCGTAGTATCTGTAGCCTGGGGTTGTCCTGGGTGCCCAGGGATGTCTTTGGGGGCTCCATCCCCATTGCTCCTCCTCCTGGGGTCTCCCGGTAGATTGGAGAGGTGGGTGGGGGTGGTTGTGGGTGTCATCCCCCTATCCTCCACCTGCCTCCTGTGGAGTCACCTACCCTCCCTGAGAGCCCCAGTGGAGGAGACGGAACACCCTCCACCCTCTACATGAAGCCAGAATGCCCTCCACCCTCCCGTTTGAAGCTGTTGGAGAGGGAGGGTGGAGGTTGGGGGAGAGTAGGGAATGGCCTCACTTCCTCCTCCCACCCCACCCCCACCCACAGGTGCCCACTCAGAGAGAGCAGAAGTGGGTTTCCTGATGGAGCCCTCCCCCACCATCACCCACCCACCCACACAGAGCAGAAGTGACACCTGCGCTGGTTTTGGTCACAAGAGGAAGAGGGTACTCTCCTACGTTGGCGTTGGACTGGCGCGCATGCGGAGAGAAGAGAAGAGCGGAAGAAGACCTACTGTAGAGCGGGTGGAGCGGACGAGAGTATTCTGTAGGTCGCAGGAGGACGAGATCCTTCTCCTATTGGTCAGCAGTGCAGAGGAGGAGCAGAGGGCAGCTGGAGGGACTAGTGGACTGCCGGGGAGGGGAGGGGAGGGGAGGTGAGGGGATGAGAGGAGAGGGCAGCGGGGTAGTGGAGACAGATCAAGTGCTGCCCATCCCCTTTCCCCCTTCCTCCGGTGCATAAACTCTGACTGTGGACTGTGTGAGATGAGATGAGCAGCCACTGGCCACCTGATTGGCTGAGGCCCTGATTGGCTGACCTCTCCACTCAGGTGCCTGCATCTGCATCTGTCTGTCTGTCTGACGGCTGTAGTCAAGTCCAGTCTCAGACCTAGCTGTCTATGGGGCCATTTTCAAACTAGTACCTCCAGTCCTCTCCTCCTTTTGCTTGTGGCCTCGTGCAGAAAACTGACGCCTCTGCCTCTGTGCAGACAACTTCTATCGTCAGGTACGTCTTGCCGCGCATCCTGGGGCCACAGACAAAAAGGAGGAGAAGGGATGTACTAGATTGAGTTGGACCCTCACTGTCTGGTAGTGACCCAGACTCGGGCGTCTGTCTATCTCTCTCTGTCTGATGGTGCTTCAGGAGCCCCCATCCCCACCCCAGACTACACGGCACATTTTGCAGAGTTCAACACTTGGAGAGTAGGACCGTGTACACTATGAGTGTTAGATTCCACTCTGGAAGTGTTGCCTTAGCACTGCCCAATGTGCACCGTGCCGTGTCTTTTAATGACAACCTTACCATCAGCTATGTAGCTTCTCTAGCCATTTGACAAGCCTATTTTTGTATTTGTTTTTTTGTTTTATCTTTCTCTTAATGAATCATAGGCAAATGCTCTTTGTGTTTTTTTTGTTTGTTTGTTTTGTTTTGTTTTTTGTTTTTCTTATTTTGCCCCGATTTGCAATGCTGAAGAAAGAAATAATAAAAAAAAGTATATCAGAAAAAAATGCACCAGTGCAATTGTAACTTCTTGGGGATAGGGAAATATCCATTTCATCAACAGTTCTCTTGTTGCTGTGTTATGTGTTTGCATGCAAGTGGCCTGAAATTGCTGAAGAAATGTTGCTGTTGAGGGGAGTTGGCAAAGTTCTGAAACATGTCTCCTTTTTCGTTCTCGTTCTCGTTCTCTCCTCCTTCCCTCTCTCTCTCTCTCTCTCTCTCTCTCTCTTCCTCCTCCTTCCCTCTCTCTCTCTCTCTCCTCCTTCCCTCTGTCCTCCTTCCCTCTGTCCTCTTCCTCCTCCTTCCCTCTCTCTCTCTCTCTCTCTCTCTCTCTCTCCTCTCTCCTCCTCTCTCTCTCTCCTCCCCTCTCTCTCTCTCTCTCTCTCTCTCTCTCTCTCTCTCCTCCTTCCCTCTGTCCTCCTTCCCTCTCTCCTCCTCCTCCTCCTTCCCTCTCTCCTCCTCCTCCTCCTTCCCTCTCTCTCTCTCTCTCTCTCTCTCTCTCTCTCTCTCTCTCTCTCTCTCTCTCTCTCTCTCTCTCTCTCTCTCTCTCTCTCTCTCTCTCTCTCTCTCTCTCCCCTAGTGTCTCATGTGGTGTGAATAAGAGATGGGGTAGCTCTGGTTTCAGTGGAAAGGGTGATCGCGAGTGACGCGTCTTGTGTTTGCCTCTGTCTTAATGCTTTCTTTTCCCTCATTGACGAGGAGTCCAATGCTGTACTGTGCTCTGTTTGTTTGGTGGGGGGTCATGGGGGTCTTGTCTCGTCCATGGCACTGTAAGTGTAAATGGCGTTTTTCATTCAGTTGGAGTGAATATGCAGAGAATGTAGCCTATAGCAGAGTGTGGATGTCAGGGCCACTGCTAGACAAAAGCAGAGTACACAGAGTGCTTAGGGCACCAACCAGTGTTTCTGTTTGGGGCACCAACCAGTTAGCCCCATGTTAGTTACCATGTCACTTAGTGACAAAATGTTTATAACATTGACATGGTGTTTATATGTCCATGACTGCATCACAGCACTGTTCTGACACTTTCATGTCATACGCCTGACGCCAGCCAGCGTAAGGTAAATTGTTACCTGAATTTTGTTAGTCCCAGATCTCCCTACCACACCAGGTACTCCCTCATTGAGCACTTTGGCCAGGCCTCTCCCTAGGCCCAGGACGACTGACCCGTTTGTCCCCCGACCCTGTCGGTGGGCCTGGTCATTAGTATCCCTGGGTATCCCGGCTCAGGGCAGAGCATCCCTACCAAACCAGATACCTCCTCACTACAGCAGGGTAGCAGATGCTGACTAATACAGCTGGGGTGGGGAACCTATGTCAACTGAGTTATATTTTCAGGGCACCTGGGGAAGTTAGGGTCTGTTGCAAGGGTGGCCGCCTTCAATATAGGCATACAGTGCAGGGGAAAATATTGTGTGTTCATAGTACGGCCCTTGGAGGAGTTGAATTGGTCCCTTGAATGAAAAGGGCTCCTCATCCCTGTAATACAGTTTGGCGGTACAACCCTAGTAAACCTCCCTCCCAAAGCCTCATACAGTATCGGCAGAGAGAGAGAGGTTCCATTGGTCTATTGTTTCTGGGTTCTATTATTGGGGGGGGGAATCCCCCTTTAGGCAGACCTAGGCAGACCTGAGGACTGTTCTATTCAATGCTAGGAGCATTATGACACGCCCCTTTAGGCAGACCGGAACCTGGTCATGTTAGGTGCCCATAGAAACCTATTATGTTGGCATATCTCTACACTTAAAGAATCTCTGGTATCGGTAGTGGTGAGCTATCGCTCTCTGGACCTTAAGCTCAGCTGTAACGCACTGTGCCTCCCATGCTCTAACTGGAGCGCCGATTGGTGGGTCGTGGGTTCGAGCCCCGAGTGACAAACTAGCGCAGATGTTACACTTGCGTTACGTTTAGGTGTGGAGGCTGGGTATCTGTTCATCACCTCAAGCCTGTGACAGTGGGCCTGTTTTCAAATGACTGTTTTCAAATTGTAGCCTGGGAATTCCCATGCTGCCTTGCTCTGCTGGAGTGCCTGGAAACCACGATGACCAAAATGTTCGGAAGCCAAACACAGAATGGGGGAGGAGGGCAAGACATACTATCCAGCAAACGGAAGCTTGTAGTTTGTTTATGGATGTGCCATGACCATCATCTCACTGAGGTCTGGGAAGGGTCTCCTTTCTCTGAGAATCCCGATACTACATCTTTTTTCTTTCATTCGTTACTGTTTTCCCTGCTAACAAGCTACAGAGTGGAGACTAGGCCAGGGGTTCCCAAACTTTAATTATACAGTTCTTAACTGAAGGGAATATTGTTTGTTTGTTTTTTTGTAGATTTTGGTGCACTTAGCTATTGAAATTATTAATTTATTCAAATTATTCAAATTATTATTTATTATCTTTTTCCTGTCAACCTGCCGCAGCCCCCAAGGGGACAGAACCCACTTTGAAAACCACTGCTCTAACACAGGTATGGTACAGTGACAGTCATAACGTTGCAAAAAAAAAGAAAAACGCCACTTGGCTTGACGTGGCATGAATGCTGTGAATTAAACCAGCATGCACAATCCAAGTGTACTTGGATGTACACTTCTGTACTCATCATCAAATAAAATCTCTTCTCTTGGCCCAGTAAAGGGAGCTGAACTGTACGTACTGTGTGTCAGTGCGTGTGAGTACAAAGTTAGATTTTTTTTTTCTCTTCGAGCACTGACATCAGAGTCCGGTCAGTGTCCCCAAGAGGGTGTGTGTGTGTGTGTGTGTGTGTGTGTGTGTGTGTGTGTGTGTGTGTGTGTGTGTGTGTGTGTGTGTGTGTGTGTGTGTGTGTGTGTGTGTGTGTCAAGTCAGTGTCCCCGAGAGGCTCTGGTGATATCATCGCTGGCTCACCTGAGGACACCCAGACCAGCTGCCAACCGCTGCGGCTGACTAATGCTTGTGGCCCGACTCCGATGCTGCTTGGAGCAAGTTACTCAGTTCCAGAACATTATTTGGAGAAAGTTATTCAGTTCCAGAACAATATTTCAGTTCCAGAACATTATTTGGAGCCAGTTACTGTTCCAGAAGTATAACGAGTTCCACTGTTTCCGTTCCAGAACAGAGCCAGTTCTCCAAACCCTGCCTAGAACATTAGTTTGGTTACAGTTCTACTGTTGCATTTCTATACAGAGTCAGAACTAGAACTAGCTCCACAGGCACCTTACAGGTTTTGTGTAAAATTAAACAATACTACAAGTTCTGTAGGGTTCTTTAGACTTAATAATGCTAAACTGCTGACCCAAATTCTTTGCCATATGTGACTTCATTCTGACTAAGCAACTGCTTTTACACGTATCTTTTTGAAAACACATTTGTTTTTGGCCTTTCATTTACACGTAAATAATTGTGAAATTATCCTAGGGCTCCCCAACGCCCCCTGAGGGGCTGTAGCGCCCCCGTTGAGAAACAGTTTGCATAAACAAATTAAAAATATTCGCATTGAAAAACATCCTCATACGTGTAACCAACACCTAAGCCACTTGTAGAATTGTGTCTTTGGGCTTCACTAGGCCACACCTAATGCGGTTCTCAGTTTAAACCAAAGGCCCTTCTGAGCAAGTCTTATGCATGTCATTAATACAGTGTGTAGGATGGCAGGGACAGCATTTAACTTACTGATTTGCATAGGGTGGAATGGCAGGTCAGCTTGCTGTGACTTTTTTGACAGCTGACATTAGTGAGCTAAACTTTATACTTAAACACCTGCTCATAGAGCAACAGCTTACTTCAATAGACCAGAGTCTTACTGCAATAGAACAGTGTCTTATTTCAATAGAACAGCAGCTTATTTCAATAGAACAGCAGCTTACTTCAATAGAACAGTGTCTTACTGCAATAGAACAGCAGCTTACTTCAATAGAACAGAAGCTTCCTTCAATAGAACAGTCTTACTTCAATTTTAGTTTAGTTTAGATTTAGTTTATATGACTTGACTTAAACTAAGATATGAGGTTGTTCAGTTTAAACTTGATTAGGCCGCATCTTCAGTAACGTGGATGTTTAGTGTGTTCAGACCGTGTCCCACAGCACGGAGCCCATAGCCCACAGAGAGACCGGAGAAGGGTTTTTTTTGTCTTTCTTGACTTTATTGATGATAGGACAGTATGAGAGGTGGACAGGAATGGAACGGATCGAACCCATGATGCCTGCGCAGCAGTCCAGTACCCCACCGTCAGAGCCACGGCTGGGCCAGACCTGAGTAGTTTAACTTAGATTATTGATATTTTGAGTAGTTTTACTTAGATTATTGATATTTTGAGTAGTTTTACTTAGATTATTGATATTTTGAGTAGTTTTACTTAGATTATTGATATTTTGAGTAGTTTTACTTAGATTATTGATATTTTGAGTAGTTTTACTTAGATTATTGATATTTTGAGTAGTTTTACTTAGATTATTGATATTTTGAGTAGTTTTACTTAGATTATTGATATTTTTCCTGTTCTGTGCCTTTTTTATATTACCACATTCTTTGCAGCTCAATCATTTTAGGATAATCGTTTTCTAATCGTTTTAACTTGATATTGTGGTATGTGTCATTAAAATCATAATAACTACTTTTCAACAGCAATGAATGCAGTCACTGCATTTTTGCTTTGTGTAGGGACTAGTGCAGTGTAGTGACATCACCCTCTGAAGTAGAGCATGGTGGCCGAATGCCTCTGCCTGTGTTTCACCTGGCCATGTGTGTGTGTGTGTGTGTGTGTGTGTGTGTGTGAGTGTGTGTGTGTGTGTGTGTGTGCGTGTGCGTATACGTGCATACGTGCATACGTGCATACGTGCGTGTGTGTTACCCGGCAATGTGACTCAGAGGCTGAGGTGTGGCAGCCGAAAGTGACAACTCTACACCACGGCTGTGTAGTGTAGCCGTGGATACCATTACCGTGACAACGTCATGCGGCAACCTTTAATATCACTTCTCTTTTTTCTGTATCTATCTAGTTCTCTCTCTCTCTACCTTTCGCTCTCTCTCTCTATATATATACTGTGTATATATATAGATATTTCACTATCTCTCTCTCCCACACAAACAAACTGTAGCTTTGTCACGCATACACTCCCTGGCTGTCTTTTTCAAACACACACTGTCTCAGTTTCTCTCTGAGAACAGAAAGAACAAAGTAACACAGTAACTTTCTCTCTCTCTCTCTCTCTCTCTCTCTCTCTCTCTCTCTCTCTCTCTCTCTCTCTCTCTCTCTCTCTCTCTCTCTCTCTCTCTCTCTCTCTCTCCTTGGCTACACTTCTGTGCGTGTATGTGTGTGTGCATGTGCGTGTGTGCATGCGTGCATCCCAGTCTGCATTTCAGTGTGGATTGCCTTAATCTAGTGGAGGGTAATCTCTCAACACACAAGCACCTACTGAAGGAATGCACACACACACACACACACACACACACACACACACACACACACACACACACACACACACACACACACACACACACACACACACACACACACACACACACACACACACACACAGTTCCGTATGTGTTTGCACATATTGAAAGAATGTCCAACATAGTTTGGCAGAGAGAGAGAGAGAGAGAGAGAGAGAGAGAGAGAGAGAGAGAGAGAGAGAGAGAGAGAGAGAGAGAGAGAGAGAGAGAGAGAGAGAGAGAGAGAGAGTCGGTTTTCTGCTGGTGGGAGAGTGTGAGTGTGAGTGAAGTGTTTGCTCTGCCGAGCTGGGTTTGGAGTTTGACCCTCTACTACAGTGTTCAAAGTGTGTGTGTGTGTGTGTGTGTGTGTGTGTGTGTGTGTGTGTGTGTGTGTGTGTGTGTGTGTGTGTGTGTGTGTGTGAGAGAGAGAGAGAGAGAGAGTGTGAGAGAGACAGAGAGTGTGTGTGTGAGAGAGAGAGAGAGAGAGAGAGATTTTGAGATTTTGAGATTTTAAGATTTTAAAATGTTCTTTATTTACATTAAGGTTGCTATACAATCACTCCATGGAGACTAGCCAGGGTCAAACTACATTAATCAACAAATGGATTCATCTACAGAAGATGGCTGAAGTGCAGTTGATCGTTCAATACAGATCACAAGATCGCATTTTTGTACACCACCTTGTTTCAAAAGTTTCCAAATCATTCATAAGCTTATGAAAACGAAAATCAACAAGGGCCCTTGACTTAAGGGAAACACATCTGAAACATAAACTTTTTTCCTCCTGGTAACATAAATTGAGAGAGAAAGTACCTATGTGTTAAATGTATGGGTTAAATATAAATGACTGTAGCTCAGTATTGAGGCAGGACAACCATTCATTTGTACTCAACCTCTCTGTCCCTTTCTCTCCCCCCTCTCTTGCTCGCTCTCTCTCTCGCTCTCTCTATCTATCTCTTTCTCTCCTGCTCTGAGTGTACAATGACGTGGCTTTATCTGCCTTCTGCAAACAGCACAGAGAGAGAGAGATAGAGAGAAAGAGAGAGAGAGAGGGAGGAAGTAAAATATAGTGAAAGAGAGCGAGAAAGAATGAGAGCGGGATGAATAGAGAAAAACAGCAGAGAGAAGGGAAGAGTGTCCAAATGAACTTTGACCCCCTTGTGCCTGGGCTGTGATTGGCTGGCCCGGCTGAAGAGGTCAGAGGTCAGGGCTGCCCCCCCAGCTGTCCAAACGCTACGCTCAGCTGAGGACAGTAGATGACTACCCACACACACACACACACACACACACACACACACACACACACACACACACACACACACACACACACACACACACACACACACACACACACACACACACACACACACACACTCACACACACATCCCCTCAAACGCTCCACTCAAATGAGGACAGTAGATGACCCACCCGCTCAACCCTGCACCCAAAACACACACACACACACACACACACACACACACACACACACACACACACACACACACACACACACACACACACACACACACACACACACACACACACACACACACTCTCTCTCTCTCTCTCTCTCTCTCTCCCCCATCTCATAACCCCCCCCCCTCCCCCCAACAATCTTCCACACTGAGTACGGTGCAAAAATACATTATTTGGAATTCACAAGAGATGTCGCTTGTCTGAAGGCAGCCTCTTCAGCTGCAGTGCAGTGGTAGTGCTGGCTGTACGCCTTCAGCATCAGTTCGCATGAAATGAAAGCATGAAAGGCCCAGGTTTTACCTAGTTTCGTACTAAAACTAAAATAAAGTTTATTGCCTGTTGAAAATTTTGCATGTTAAGGCCCCATGGACCGGAAGTATGAGGGGTCGACTTAGGCACCCCATGTTCGTGGAGCGGAGAATAAGGCGGAACCCATTCATCTAACGAGAGTCAGATTAGCTTAAGGAGGAGACCTGGAGAACTGTGAGAACAGTGAGAACTGCCTAAAACTGCCCATTGTCATTGTGACACAGCAGACAAAGAAATTGCATTCATGCCTCACCCGTGCAAGTGCGCAACCCCCAATGGCACCCGAAAGGGACCAGTGCGACGGGACGGTACCATTCACAGGGTACTTTGGTCATGGGGGAGAGCACTGGTCGGGAGTTGAACCGACAACCTTTGGGCTAGAAGTCTGACACGTCAAGCCCTGATCGCTTACCCATGACTGCTCATTGAACTGCTATGAAGACAGTATGCAGATTCAGTTTAACCAATCAGTACCCAGCAAAGACTTTTGACTGGCATGCAGTGCAGCAAACAGTGAAGACTTTTGACTGACATGCAGTGCAGCATAGCAACGGGTCTCATAGTCCTTTGAGTGACAGGCCTGGGACATTACATTACATTTCATGACATTACACTTAGCTGACGCTTTCAACCAAAGAAACGTACTATTATAAAGATCCAGGGCATAGGCAGGGTCGTAGCAGAAAATTGTGGGCCCTATGTCCAATGAGCTCCAATGGATATAACCCCCCCCCAGCCGTATATCTACATAAATTGGACTGTGTGTGCCCCCCCTATATCCATGGGGCCCTGGTGACTCAGTCCCACTCTACCCCCCTGAACGACACCCCTGGGTATTGGTTAAAGTCCTTAGAGCAGTCTGGGGTTATATGAGGTGCCTTGCCTCAAGAGCATTTCAACCATGGTTGGAGGTGTAGGGAGGGGTAGAGGTGGGAATCAAACCTGCAACCGTCTGATCTTAAGACCACCTCCCTAACCACTAGTCCAGTGGTGCTCAAACTGTGGTACGCGTACCACTGGTGATACTT
>NC_085874.1:8857918-8875418 GCF_034702125.1 Engraulis encrasicolus
AGGGCGGCAGGTCTTCTCTCTTTAAATATTTTTTGGGGGATTTTGCAGTGGAGGAGAGACAGGAAATGAGTGGGGAGAGAGAGAGACGGAGAAACGTTGGCAATTGGCCTAGGCCGGAATTGAATCCGGGCGCCAGCAAAGTAATCCAGTGCCCTACCCTTAGGCCACGGTAGGACCGGGTCTTCTCTCTTTAGGGTCTGCGCTGTCTGATTGTGTGTGTTTGAACCAACAATGTGTGTGCACAGTGGTGTAGTCTACTTTTTTGAGGTGGGTATACTGTATATTCAAGCATTTTTTGAAGTGGGTATACTGTATATATTTATGCTATTGTAAATAATGGATCAATCAATTTTAAGTGGGTATACTGAAGCCCCTAAAATTTAGAAGTGGGTATACTCCGTATACCTGCGTTCTACGTAGACTACACCACTGTGTGTGCAGTCAGTGACAACATAACTTCTAAAGGGGTCAATAGAAGGAGAACAGATAAAGAGGCAGAAAATAGATAGTGGAAGAGCTATGAAAGATTAGTGCCCATGACTAGAGGTGAATAGAGTTAGTTATGTTATGCAGGGAAGCACTCTCGGAAGAGATGAGTCTTCACTAGCTTCTTGAAGGTTGAGAGGGATGACCCCGCTCTTTTATGCTAAGTACAGTGATTCTGATTTATAGAATGCGCTCCAGAGTTCTAAGACGGGGTGGCGGGGCCGGGCTTAGCTGAGAGCAGCGAGGAATCTGCCCTGGCCAGTGGCCATAGATCTAACGTGAAGCAGCCACACTGGAGGTATATTTCAGTGAAAATAAAAACAGATTCCACTCGCAAGTGGAAGTCACAAGACACAACATGTTCGTCACAAGACACAACATGATGACATATGATTCCCACTGTGATTTATGTTGCAATAATTATTTTATCTACAATTTCGGAATGTTTGGGCGTGGGTGGGCAGGGCTCTGCCCCATCTGCCCAAATAAAGCGGCAGGGCATGGGATGGACCGAAATAATCTGTTAAACACAATATAACACCTGTTAAGACACGGCTTAAATTTGTTGTTACCAGTATGAAGATGACCAAGTCGTTGTGCATTACTAAGTCTTATGTCTTAGGGCTGCCGCACATCGGTTCTGACAACACTGGGGAGCACCATCGGTTCTGACAATGTTACCCCCGCACACTCTCACAGATGTACAATGTCAAATTTCATCACAGCAGAGCATAATCAATGGGCGGCTCTGAAAAATAGAATGCTCCTGGAATAGGTAGTCGACATCCGCAGACATCCGCATACATCGGCGTCGGTGTACGGGGTTGTATCGAAGACAATGAAATAGGACTTTGGCAGAGCGGTGCTCCGCACTTTGTCAGAACTTTGCCTCCTCGCTCTCTCTCTCTCTCTCTCTCTCTCTCTCTCTCTCTGTGTGTGTGTGTGTGTGTGTGTGTGTGTGTGTGTGTGTGTGTGTGTGTGTGTGTGTGTGTGTGTGTGTGTGTGTGTGTGTGTGTGTGTGTGTGTGACAGCTGGCTAGATGAGTGTGAGGAGTTTGGGGTCAGAAGACTGTGTGTCTGTCTGTAACAGCTGAGTGTGAGGGGTTTTGTGTGTTTTTGGGGTCAGAGGACTATGTGTGTGTGGGAAGGGAGCACTCTGTGTGTGCGTGTGTGTGTGTGGTTGTGTGTGTGTCTGTGTCTGTGTGTGTGTGTGTGTGTGTGTGTGTGTGTGTGTGTGTGTGTGTGTGTGTGTGTGTGTGTGTGTGTGTGTGTGTGTGTGTGCGTGCGTGCTTGCGTGCGTGCGTGCGTGTGTGTTTGGGGTGGGGGGTGTGTGTGTATTCCGGTATCCCAGGGTTCCTTGGGAGCTGTGACGGGGGTGCAGCGTGCTTCGCTCTGTTGCCCTGATCTCCATGGCAACCACACAGCAGTGCCACACTGGCCGCTCTCTTTCTCTCTCTTTTAGACGCTTCTTTCTCTCTTTTCCTCTCTACCATCTCTCTGTTTCCCTCTTCCACACAATCACTTTCCCATTTTCTCTTCCTCTTCCTCTCTCTCTTTCTCTGGTGTTTGTGGAACCATATAGGAACAAAGAGCCAACGCTGCAAAATCAACTTTGGCCACTTCAGAGTTGAACAAGACGCTCCTCTGTGTCGGCCATAATGACATTACACACTAATCTTTACAGCAGGAGTCTCACTTTCTGGCCTTCAAAGCATGCATCATGAGGCCTCTGAAGAATGCATCTCACTAAAGCATGTAAAGCTGTATCTTATAAAGCATGTAAAGCTGTATCTTATAAAGCATGCATTTCACTGTATCTTATAAAGCATGCATTTCACTGTATCTTCTAAAGCATGCATCTCACTGTATCTTCTAAAGCATGCATCTCACTGTATCTTATAAAGCATGCATCTCACTGTATCTTATAAAGCATGCATCTCACTGTCTTCTAAAGCAAGCATTTCATTCATGTATCTCACTAAAGCATGCATTTCACTGTACTAAAGTATGCATCTCACTGTGTCTTCGTAACAAAGGTTCTCAACCTTTTTTCTCAAAGCAGCCCCCTTACCTGTGCTCAAGACATGCCGCGCACCCCCAACCCAAACGTCTGCATGTGCAGACTCAGTAAAAATGATTTAAGTGATTAATTACAATGATTATTGCTTGAGACAATAATCAATATCTTAATGGCTTGAAATGGGGACCAAAACATGTTATAGCTTGGTTTTGATTTGGCCTAATCATAATATTCGCAGGCAGAGATTTGGTCACGACCTCAACACAAACAAAAGTATGTGGCTCCCCTGCAATCTCTGGCGCACCCCCAGGGGATGCCTGCACCCCAGGTTAAGAACCACTATTCTAAAGCATGCATCTCACTAAAGCATGCATTTTACTGTGTCTTCTAAAGCAGGGGTCCCCAACCTTACTGTGTCTGCGGGCTACCCGAGGCCTACTGAGGGCCACCCGAGGCATACTTGTTTGTGCAAAATCCTCTGTTGATGTGTTCACATTGTTTTCAAATCACACTTATAGGTCATGAAGAAAAATACTTTATAGGTTGTAAAGAAAAAATCTCATATTTAAATTGAGAAAAAACATTAACTGTTACCAAAATCTTCTGGTCTCTACAGAAGAGGAGAACAGAAGATTGTATAGAAGGGGAGAGAAGAAAAGAGGAGAGGAGAAGAGATGAGATGAGAGAAGAGAGGTGAGAAGAGAGGGGAGGAGAGGAGAGGAGAGAGGAGAAGAAGGGAGTCTCTGGCCATTGTGAGGTGACTGTGTGGCGTTTGTGTTGAGGCTGAGGCCATGCAGCGAAAGGTGAAATCTGATTGGCTGGCCTGTATGGCCTCCTCAGTGATGTTTGCTATGGGAGACTGGCAACTCCTGACACACACACACACACACACACACACACACACACACACACACACACACACACACACACACACACACACACACACACACACACACACACACACACACACACACTGACGACTCCTGAAACCTGATGCACACTCACCAGACATGAGCCTATTAGATTGCAGATCTCCCTCGGCCAATGAGATCACCGATCTTCCTCAGCCAATGAGATCACAGTTATGCCTCAGGTGAGTCTGGCTGTCTGGTTATCTATTGGAAGTGTCTGTCTGTGTGTGCACTGTGCGCATGCGTGCATGTGTCTGGACTGAATCCGATTGGCTCCAGAGGAGTCAGCTGTGTGAGGAAGTGTGTGTGTGTGTGTGTTCATTCTGTGAGTGTTCATTCTGCATTCTACCGGTGGAGACATGAATATGTATTGAAAGTGGGTCATATATGTAGTAGAATAGTAGCATAAATTTCTAATTTGGTGCCTTCTTGGCCGAGAAAAGGCAGAAAATGACTTTTTAGTGCTTGTGGATTTGTGACAACAATCCCCATAATGCATTGCAATGCTAAAGTTCCACAGGCCACACCCAGGCAGCTCTGCCAGTGACTTACTGGAGCCTCAATGCCAGTGATTTCAAAAGCACTGGCACACTGATCTGTGACAGGTCTGTTAGCGCATTAGGTCAAACTCCCAATGAGTGGGGTTGAAATGGTGGGAAAAAGGCTCAGTAAAGGCTTGTAGTCTCAACAGAAATCCACCTCTCTTACACTTCCTCCTACAATGATGCAAAATTACGATTTTTACATCATTGTAGGAGGAAGTGTTAAGAGGTGAATACGGATTTCTCCTGTCTCAGGGGGAATTGAGAGAGTGTTGCACGACCATTCAAAAGTATGACTGGGTGTCTAGCAATGGAAAGCCTAATGCAAATGGGTAGAGAGCCCCTTTCATTTCCCTCTGTGTTAATTCAAGTACTCTATCTGTACTTAAACATCACAAACCTGAATGCCACCAAAGAGATGGTTGATTGAATCTATACGATAATTGGTTCATATCCACAAATTCACCAAAGTTCCCAAATTCACCATAAACCCACAAACTCACCATAGTCTCAGCATAATTGCCAAACTCAGCACAAACTCAGCATAATTGCCAAACTCACTATAAATCCCAAAACACACCAACCCACCCCTCCCCTTCCACACACACACACACACACACACACACACACACACACACACACACACACACACACACACACACACACACACACACACACACACACACACACACACACACACACACACTAACCTGGAACATGTCAGTGTCAGGGTCACATGTTAGTGTCAGTATTCCGCGCGCACGAACACACACACACACACGCACACACACACACACACACACACACACACACACACACACACACACACACACACACAAACACACATTAAAACACATATTCTGGCTCCAGCTGCTGAGCGTGTCTGTTATGAGAGAGGAAACACCTGAGCTAACTGTCAAGGGGCTCTCATGTGGTACACAACTCACATTTTATTTTCAAAGCTCCAAAAATAGGACCAATTACTTCCAGCTGAACTCTTTGGACTCTTACAGAATGTGAAATATGAAGGAAAATCCACTGTATTGTGTTATCCGATATGACAGGACATTATTAACTCTTGCTTAGTTAACTTGCAGGAACTAAAATGGTTGTCTAAATTGTTAATGACCCACTGTAGCTTCTTACTGCAGAATGGCCCGTCAGCTGCATATTCACTTTTTAATACATACCGGTATTTTTTCAAGGGCTTTTCTGCCTTTATTCTTGACAGGACAGACATGAAATGAGTGTTGAGAGAGAAAGAGAGACAGGGAAGGATTAGCAAATGACCCAGACCGGAATCAAACCTGGGTCACGGCGTAGTAACCCAGTGCCCTACCGTTAGGCCATGGCAGAGACGGGACTATTCACTCTGCTGAAAACACTCAACTACATCATAACATTGCAATGATAATGTAGAGAGAGTCTTACGTAACCGATTAAGACTTGGTCATTACCATTTTAGTGACAATAAGGTAATATCAGAGGCTCTGCGCTAAGGGGTTCAGCTGAAACTGGATAAGTGGATAAATATGTCTGTTCAATTTTAGAGTAGCCTATGATACTGTACACTGACGGTGCTGTGGTGCAGCACGCTAAGCCCCCATCCACTGCTTTAAAGGGACACTGTGTGAGATTTTTAGTTGTTTATTTCCAGAATCCATGCTGCCCATTCACTAATGTTACGTTTTCATGAATACTTACCACCAGCATCACATTCTAAGTATTCATTATTTATGACTGGAAAAATTGCACATTTCATACATGAAAAGGGGGATCTTCTCCATGGTCCGCCATTTTGAATTTCCAAAAATAGCCATTTTTAGCTGCAATAATTACTGTACTTGGACCATACTAGAAAATATTTGTTTATTAATTAGTAAACTTTGTAAAGATCAAATTTGGCAATAGGCAGCCCAATTTCAATGAGCAGCATAGTTGCAGTACCTTTTTTTGACCATTTCCTGCACAGTGTCCCTGCACAGTGACCCAGCACCAGGTTCGATTCCAGCCTGGGTCATCTCCCAACCTTGCCCCATCTCTCTACTGCTTATTTCCTGGCTCCTCTCAGGCAAAACAATTCTCAAAATACTCATTAAAAAGAATAAGAATATCTATTGTACTTCTTGAGGCTTCACTTCCAAACTAAACTGAGATCGTATGTCAATATTACACATTATATGAATGGATCAACTGGGACTTGCCCATACACAGCCGCCCCCATGCAGTTTAAATCGGGCATCCCTTTGTCGGACTATTCGGTGTGTCGCCACCCAGTGGCCACAATAAAGCTAACATGCTGCGTGAGCATCAGATACCCTTCTTCTCATTCCAGTGAAGCGCAGTGGAGGGAAACCTCTCCATAGCGCGGCTGTGGGTTGCTACCATAAATTTGTGTGGACGCATATTTCGTGCGTAAGATGTACCATGCCCTGATCCTGAACGGCTGGCTCTAAAGAGCCCGACGATAAGTGGGCTATCGCGGAGCATCTATTTCTACAATCTACAAACTCCATACTGTTTCTCGTTGACGTAATGGCCAGCAGCGAGCTTGACATCAAGTCAATTTCATGTATTTGCCGCTGGAAGGTGAAGGCTCTCGCGCAGTGTGATGCATGCGCCCGTTAACTGAGCCGCTTTCAGGTTTTATGTACTCGTGTTGATCAAATAATAAACCACAAAACCGCAAGCGCCCGTGCAAGTGCGTAGTTGCGTGTAAAATGATGAGGATGTCCCGTGCGACAGCTGTACCTCCCCCTGTGCGGAATGGTACAGCCGGCTCCCCGTCGCGAGCTGTTTTTCCCCTATCCACTTGTAATTGATTCGGTGCGGCCGGGTTTGACTCACTGCTCTTTATCTATGGGGAGTTTTTTCTCCCCCTCACAACGTTTGTAAAGGAAATGCGTCCATCGAAAATCCACCTCGAAGTGTCGTAAGGAGTACTGCGCTCTGTGGCGGCGACGCACCGTTTTAACCCCTGCTAGCAATAGTAGCCTGCTCGCACTGAAACTTATAGCCTGGAAAAAAAGAAGAGAGAGGGAGAAAAAAGAATTGTTCTGAGAAGCGCGTAACGCCAGCGACGGCGAGTCTGATGTTGTCACCTAACCAAGACGAACATGCCCATTCTAAAGACCTGGTGAAATATGGGGAACTGGTCATTCTCGGGTGAGTATCTGCTCTGGGCATTTGGGTAAATCAGTAGGTGAAGTTTAGAGTTAGAATTTGAGAACTACTAGCTGACCGGGTCGCCAGGAATGCTGGAGGAAGCGCAGTATCCGGTAGAGCTGCTGATAGCTTTGAACAAGTTGCATAGTGTGGGACTATTCCACGCTACAATCTAACTAGACCAATAGCACCCTACGGAACAATACTGTCATCTACTCCGATCTAAAGCATGGCGGTAATGTACTAATGCTATAGAATGACGACTCACAAGCGAGCGGTGTGTCACCGCGACCGTCTCTCTATTACTACGCCGTAATGCACAGGGTATACACGTTCAGGGGCATTCGGCATACTTTGAAATATGCAGGTCAACACGAGCTTATGGCTTGTGGCTGGTGGTGGCGGTGGGTGGCAGTGAGCAGGGGTGTGCCCCCCCTCCAGCCGGGCTCGATGGGGGCTTAGTGAAGCTGAAGCAGGCTAGACTTGAATGGAGCTGCCCAGGGCATTAGGCGCAGGCGCCGGGTGGCCAGGAGTATTGCACCGTCGTCTGTTGTTATGATTCAACATTAAAGACACGACTATAAACTTAACTGTGTGTGTGTGTGTGTGTGTGTGTGTGTGTGTGTGTGTGTGTGTGTGTGTGTGTGTGTGTGTGTGTGTGTGTGTGTGTGTGTGTGCACGCGGCCCGTCTTACCGGCCAGCTGTGGTACCAGCAGCAGCACACGGCTGTCCGGAGCACCGCAGGCGCGAGCCACTCTCCCCAACTTTAGCGCGGCTCCCCTCCCTCCCTTTGCATCCCGCCTCCCCCTCCTCTCTCTCCCCTCCTCTCTTTCCGGCAAAAAACGCGTCTGCCCTTCCCATGATGCCGTGCGCAGGAGGATGCACATTGGCCATAGACATACAGAGATGTCATATGTGTACATGCCCGTGGTGACCAGCAATGCATCCTACCCCTCTCTCTCTCTCTCTCTCTCTCTCTCTCTCTCTCTCTCTCTCTCTCTCTCTCTCTCTCTCTCTCTCTCTCTCTCTCCGGTGCCTGTTCCTTAAGCTTGTGTCGGGGCAATGTGGAGCGGAAGAGAAGATAGGCTGTCTGACTAGTGTAGGCATGGGATGGAGATGAGGCAGAGAGGCTGGGTATCCAGTGCTGGATGAGTGTGTAGAGGCAGGCAGAGAGGCTGGCTAGTGTTTGGATGAGAGAGATAGAGAGAGAGTCTGTCCCCAGCTGTGTGTGTGTGGGTGTTAAATTGCCATACAATATATAGGCTAGCTAGCGGCCACATCTGCAGCATGTGTGCATGAGTCAGTATATGTGATTGTGTGTAGGCGCATGCACGTGTTTGTGTGTGTGTGTGTGTAAGTGAGCGTGCATGTGCAGTGGCGTGGGTGCATGAGCCTCTGTGTTTGTCGGAAGGTTATTATACTATATTATAGGCTATTATGGTTCTTAGAGTGGATGCGTGCCCCTACGTGTCTGTACATTATATACGTGTGTGTGTGTACAATATGTAAACGTGTTTGTGCCTTTGTGGCAGTGTGTGTGAATGTACAAGTGTGTGTTTGCACGGCTATTTTGCAGTGTGTGTGTGTTTATGTGTGCGTTTAAATATGAGTCTGTGTGCGTGCCTTTGTGTACCTGGGTGGAAGGAAAGAGTGCATGTGTGTGTGTCCACTGACCACAGTGCGGAAGCAGCACATGCACGCGTATGTGTATGTGTGTGTTTCAGTGTCCTTGTGTGGGAGCACTGTTGTGTGAGTGTGTGTGTGTGTGAGAGTGAACGTGTGTGTGTGCGTGCGTCCCTGTGCTTGTGAGAGTATGTGTCTGTGTGTGTGTCCCACACTTGCTGAAGTGGCACATTAACCACTCTGCTCCCGGTCGCTCACACGCGCACACACACACACACACACACACACACACACACACACACACACACACACACACACACACACACACACACACACACACACACACAAACACACACACACACACACACACATTCACACACACACACACAGTGCAAGAGAAAGAGTCAATGATGTTCGGTGCTAGCGCAGTGAATGAGTTCGCTCCCACCCTCACGCATACACTCTCACACTGCCTTCACTCTGCCTAGACACAGTACACACGCACACACACACACACACACACACACACACACACACACACACACACACACACACACACACACACACACACACACACACACACACACACACACACACACACACACAGACACACACACAAAGGAGATCAGGGAAGAGTCAGAGGCGAATCAGTACTGAATCAAAAGCAGGGTGGTGCAGCACTGACTGTTCAACTATGTACGGTAGGCTACCATAGTTACAACTGCACAACTAGGTTACAGTCGTTACAACTATTCAATTACGTAGAATATCGTAGTTACAACTGTACACAGCAAATATTTCGGTGTTAATTCAACACTCACAGAGTCAAATATAACACCCATGGTGTTGATCTTACTCTCTAAGTGTTAAATTAACTCTGCCAAATTTACTGTGTACACCTTGGTTACTGCAGTTTCAACTGGCTACCGTAGTTACAGCTGCACATCTAGTCTACTATAGTTACAACTAGGAGTGTAAATTATAATCGATATGTATCGATGCATCCTTCCTATGGCCGACGATTGAATCGAATCGCATCGTATTGTGGGACATTCTTAAGTATGGAAAATAATAGAATCGCTGGCCCCTGCCAAATGCCCTAGCTCTTAATTTTGCAACATAATGGAAGTGGGAAAGTATTTGAAAAAAATCAAATCGTATCGTATCGTATCGTGGGGCATTCTGAAGTATCGAAAATAATCGAATCACTGCCTTAAGAAATCGATATCGCATCGTCATGGATTCACACCCCCAGTTACAACTGGCTATTATAGTTACAACTGTACAACTAGGCTAATCAAACGCATGGTGCACTGTTGTCTGGAGTGTCAGTACCATAGCAAGGTTCATGATGCTGCACTTGTGTCTGGGTCAGTACTCTCAGAGAGCCTGGGAGCTGCAGGACTGACTCTGTCTGTGTCGGCTCTGGACTGCACCGCAGAAGAGGCTGACTGTGTCAGTACTGCATGTCACTGCGGAAGAGGCTGACTTTCAGTTCTGGATTTCACTGTTGAATTTCTGTAATGAAAAAGAGCAGCAAGAGTGAAATAACTCTGGTCTGCATGCTGTGTACGTATCATAACAAAACGAGGACAATACTGGACTGTGTGAACCATAGCTTATGAGTATTGTAACTGAGTGGAGGCAGCAGTGCACTGCTTTGCCAGTGTCACGTTTGAGTAAAGATTCTGTAATGTGACCACCAGTGTCGTGACCATCAGTACCGTGACTAGGGGTGTAAATCACAGCTTCCATAACGATACAATTCAATATTGATTTCTTAAGGCAGCGATTCGATTATTTTCAATACTTAAAGGGACACTGTGTGAGATTTTTAGTTGTTTATTTTCAGAATTTATGCTGCCCATTCACTAATATTACCTTTTTCATGAATACTTACCACCAGCATCAAATTCTAAGTATTCATTATGACTGGAAAAATTGCACTTTTCATACATGAAAAGGGGGATCTTCTCCATGGTCCACCATTTTGAATTTCCAAAAATAGCCATTTTTAGCTGCAAAAATGACTGTACTTGGACCATACTAGAAAATATTTGTTTATTACTTAGTAAACTTTCATGTAAAGATGAAATTTGGCAATAGGCAGCCCAGTTTCAATGAGCAACATTGCGGTGCCTTTTTTGACCATTTCCCGCACAGTGTCCCTTTAAGAATGCCCCATGATATGGTCCGATTCGATTTTTTAAATCGTTTTTCCACTTCTATTATGTTGCACAATTAACAGCTAGGGCATGGGCAGTGGCCAGCGATTTAATTATTTTCGAATGCCCCAAGATACGATATGATTCAGTCCTATCATTGGCCGTAGGATCGATGCATTCATACATATCTATTATCATTTGCACCCCTAACCGTGACACTGTGCCGTGATGGTTATTACCGGTGTAATACCAGTAGACAGGTCATCATCTGGGAAAATTAGGCCTTTCGTCCTACCGCACTTTTCTCTGTGGATTACTGACCAGAAGGCCTATTGGAAGAAATTAAAACATGGGGCCACGTCAATTTTTGCTCAGAATTCAATATGGCCGCCATTTTCCAAAATGACTTGTTTTCATGCATTATTACATTGTACTATAAGGTGATATTCATGAACAATTAATTACTTTCAGCACTATTCTGTCCTATTTCCTTACATACATGTTTACAAAGGCTGACTAAACTAAAACAAATGAAAATAAAGTTGGCCACCTTGCAATATCCAAAGGAAAGTGCTGAAAATAATGATTGAAATGCACATACAGAGTCTATGGCTGGGAAAATTAGGCCTATTGTCCTGTCAGGGTTTTCACCATGGATCAGAAGGCCTATTGAAAAAGATTCACCAGCTGGTTGCCATCTCAAATTTGCTCCAAAATTCAAAATGTTCTCTGTTTTTCAGAATGGCAGACTTTCATACATTTTTCTCAATACTGTAAGACCATCATTATCAATAAAGACAACCTATTTTCAGTTAAATTCTGTCCTATCTACAGACCTGAGTACAAAGGTTGGCAACAGAATTATGTAAATATATATCTTGCCCCTTTGAAATATCCTAAGGATTGTTGTCAGAAAATGATTGAATTACACATACACAGTTGACTGCTGAAAAAAGGCTATTGACCTGCCAAACGTTTCACTTTAGATTACTGACAAAAAGTTTTTCAGGCCTACATTTTTTTGCATAAAGCAAGGGTGAGTGTGCGTGCGTGTGTGCCAGCGCTCATCTTTCCCCTGCTCTACAGTGTCTTTCCCCCACACACTATTCTGCCTCCCCCACCCCCTCACTCACCCCCCCCACACACTCACACACACTATTCTGCCCAACCCACGTTTCTGCCCCCCAACCCCCTCACTCATCCACCCCATGCTACTCTGCCCCCCCACCCCTCACTCACCCCCCACTATTCTGCCCCCCCTGACTCATTCTCCCCCCACCCCCCCATCAGAATACAATCCCACCCCCCATCCAATGTGAAAAGTTTGACAGGTCGACCCCCCCGACTGAACTTACCCCCCCATACAAACACACACACTATTCTACCCCACTGAACCACCCACACTATCCCCCCACCACCTCACTCATCCCCCCACAAACTATTCTGCCCACCCACCCCCTAATTCAATCCGACTCATTCCCCCCCACTCCCCACTCTGCCCCCCTACCCCCGCTCATCCCCTCATTCATCCCCCCGCTCCTCCACATCATTTGGTCCGCCCTACCCCCCCACCTTAACCCCCCACCCCCCCCCCCCCCCAACACACACACACACCCGGTCTACTGTGTCTATGTCAGTGTATGTAAAGAAGCACACTGGCCACACTTGAGAAAAGCGCACTCAGACACACACACATACATATACAAACGCATGCACACGCGCACACACACAGTTTGGCAGGAAAATATGCCTTTTTTCAGCAGTCCACTGTGTTTGTGAAATTCAATCATTTGACAACATTCCTTTGGATATTTCAGTGGCAATATATATATATATTTATGCCTTTTTCTAGACAACCTTTATACTTACGTCTGTAAGAAGATAGGACAATTTAACCGAAAAATAGGTAATCTTTATTGATAATTATGGCCTTACAGTATTGATAAAAATGTATGAAAGTCTTTCATTCTGAAAAACTTAATTTTGGAGGACATAGATGGCCCCAAGTTTTAATCTTTTTCAATAGGCCTTCTGGTCTGTAATCCACTGTGAAAACCCTGACAGGACAATAGCCTAATTTTCGCAGCCAGATTCTGTATGTGCATTTCAATCATTATTTTCAGCACTTTCCTTTGGATATTGCAAGGTTGCAAGTTGTTTATGTTAAGTCAACCTGTGTATACATGTATGTAAGGGAATACGACAGATTGGTGCTGAAAGTAGTTTATCGTTCATGAATATCACCTTATAGTACAATGCAATAATGCATGAAAACAAGTCATTTTGGAAAATGGCGGCCATATTGAATTCTGAGCAAAAATTGACGTGGCCCCATGTTTTAATTTCTTCCAATAGGCCTTCTGGTCAGTAATCCACAGAGAAAAGTGCGGTAGGACGAAAGGCCTAATTTTCCCAGCTGATGACCTGTCTACAGTGCCGTGACTAGGGGGTTGGACATTTCGGAATTTTCCCAACATTTCCAATACTTACCTTGGGCCGTGTATGATGTTGATTTAATGTTCATGAAATCATTACAGTTGCACATTTGTTTTCAGGACGGCATTGTTACTCTTAGCAGGATCTTCTGTTCTTCTGACTTCCTTTTCTGACCACATAGAATACTTGGGCCTACCTCGAGCTGACGCTCAGCATGGACCACAGAATGTATAGTGTCTGTGTATGGGAAACACTGCTATGCCTGTCAGTACTGTGGCACTGTGTCAGTACTGTGACAAGCAGGACTGTGACATCATCAGTAATGTGACTCTGTCAAGGCCAATGACTGTGTGTGTGTGTGTGTGTGTGTGTGTGTGTGTGTGTGTGTGTGTGTGTGTGTGTGTGTGTGTGTGTGTGTGTGTGTGTGTGTGTGTGTGTGTGTGTGTGTGTGTGTGTGTGTGTGTGTCCATGCCGTAACGGAGCCAAGGTGAAGGACGTAACCAGTGTCTGGAGTGGACTTCCTGTGTGTGTGTGCGTGTGTGTGTGTGTGTGTGTGTGTGTGTGTGTGTGTGTGTGTGTGTGTGTGTGTGTGTGTGTGTGTGTGTTTCTGAACTGGCTCTGTGTACTGTAAATGCGTGTGTTTGTGTGTTTCTGGATTGGATTGTATCAGCTCACAAGGTAGTGTGTGACAGAGAGAGAGAGAGAGAGAGAGAGAGAGAGAGAGAGAGATAGAGAGAGAGAGAGAGAGAGATAGAGAGTGAGGAACAAGAAGAAAAAGGGGGAGAGAGAGAGCGTGACAGAACAGGCAGCAGTCAGAGAAAGAGAGGGAGGATAGAGCGCCAAAACAAAAGGGTCTGTCTCAGTGTATTGGTGGAGGAGAGAGAGAGAGAGAGAGAGCGAAAGAAGCTGAAAAGAAAGTGAGAGAAAGAGAGTGAGAGAGATTGTGAGAGGAAAAGAATGAGAGAAAAGGTGTGTGCGTAGTGAGGGGATAGCAGAGAGAATGAAGTGAGCTACTGATCTCAGCCCCCTCATGGCAGCACCTCAGCAATACTGGCAATACTGGTGTGTGTGTGTGTTTGTGTGCGTGCGTGCGTGCGTGCGTGCGTGTGTGCGTGTGTGTGTGTGTGTGCGTGTGTGTGTGTGTGTGTGTGTGTGTGTGTGTGTGTGTGTGTGTGTGTGTGTGTGTGTGTGTGTGTGTGTGTGTGTGTGTGTGTGTGTGTGTGTGTGCACCCTGTGTGCCTGAATGTGTGTACGTAGTATCATGTGAGGTGATTGTAAGTCCTTAAGGATGTAATACACTGGAGTCCTTTGTGTGTGTGTGTGTGTGTGTGTGTGTGTGTGTGTGTGTGTGTGTGTGTGTGTGTGTGTGTGTGTGTGTGTGTGTGTTCTTGAGCACATAATACTTTGGCTTTGTGTGTGTGTGTGTGTGTGTGTGTGTGTGTGTGTGTGTGTGTGTTGGGGGTGTTTGCACACCACCTCTCCTTCCTCCTTCGTTCCACCTCCCCTTCCTCCTCCTCCTCTTTCACCTCTTCCTCCCTTTCCTCTCTTCATATTTTCCTCCTCCTCCTCCTCTTCCTCTCCTTTCATCCTCCTCCTTCTCCACCTCTTCTCCTCTCTTCATTTGTTTTCCTTCTCCTCCTCCTCCTCCTCTCCTCCACTCCTCTCCCTCTTCATTTCCACCTCTCCTCTCCGTTCATATCCTCTCCACTCCTCTCCTCTCCTCTCCTCTCCTCTCCACTTCTCTCCGTTCATATCCTCTCCTCTCCTCTCCTCTCCACTTCTCTCCGTTCATATCCTCTCCTCTCCTCTCCTCTCCTCTCCTCTCCTCTCCTCTCCTCTCCTCTCCTCTCCTCTCCTCTCCACTTCTCTCCGTTCATATCCTCTCCTCTCCTCTCCTCTCCTCTCCTCTCCTCTCCTCTCCTCTCCTCTCCTCTCCTCTCCACTTCTCTCCTCTCCTCTCCACTTCTCTCCGTTCATATCCTCTCCTCTCCTCTCCTCTCCTCTCCTCTCCACTTCTCTCCTCTCCTCTCCTCTCCTCTCCTCTCCACTTCTCTCCGTTCATATCCTCTCCTCTCTTCTTTACCCATGATCTACCTGCAATACTGTATCTCCTCTTCTTCTCTCCTCCTCCAAGTGCTCATACACTCCTCGCTTCCCTTCTTTCTTTCTTCCTTCCTTCCTTTCTCTAACCACATCCATCTCTCCTGCAGGTACCACTCTTCTCCTCCTTCTCCTCCTCTTCTCCACCTCTCCTCTCCTGTGCGCCACCTCTTCTGTCCTCATTCTACCCCTCTAGAACCCCCCCCCCTTAAATAATTCAGCAGTGCTCCACTCTCCTCCTCCCCCTCCCCTCCTCCCCCCTCTCTGCTCCTCTCCTCTCCTCTCTCCACCAGCCCCTCCCCTCTCTGCTCCTTCTCTCCTCCAAGCCCTACTTCCCCTTCTCTCCTACTCCTCTCCTCTCCTCTCCTCTCCTTCACTCTCTCCCCCTCACTATTCCATTCTCTCTGTTTAGCTACCAGTCCACTATTCCCAACTACACTGTTTACTACTCCACTATTCCCTACTCCAAAAGACAACATACCATACATATTGCTTAGTAAACATCATGCATGGCTTTCCCACACCTGTAATAAAAAGCCTAGCGCGAGCGTGGGGACGTGAAGGATTCTGGTTATTTTGTCATGGCAAGGATGCAGCATTTGCAGCCTTGGAAATTCTATGAATCAAGAGCATGGCACTTGGTAGATTTGAAGCATACTTCACTTTAGAACAGTACTTGGCAAGTGGCTATGACATGAAATCCTCACAAAATGGGTGGCAAGGCCAGGACACTTCACATTGAGAGACAGTGACTGTCTGGTGTGTCAACCAGTGAACCAGGCTATCAGGCTAGTGTACTTTGTAGTGTATTGCACTAGTGTACTTTGTAGTGTACATAACCAGGCTAGTGCACTTTGTAGTGTACATAGCCAGGCTATCAGGCTAGTGTACTTTGTCGTGTGCATACCGCTAGCCAGGCTATCAGGCTAGTGTACTTTGTCGTGTGCATACCGCTAGCCAGGCTATCAGGCTAGTAGTGTGCTTTGTACCTGTAGTGTACATAGCCAGGCTAGTGTTTTGGCGGCCCAGTGTCCTGCAGTCCCCACATCGATCTGCTCTGTCTCTCGCTCCAGTGGAAAACTACTGGATGACGATTAACTTTAGGACTGAGGACAGGAGCAGGCGGACTGAACTATGATCAACTAACTAGCACTGCTGGTTATTGCAAAGGCTAATGCAAAGTTTTGCTGCTTTCTTGGCTAGGGCTCACCTGGAAAAGAGGCGATTGCCTCAATGTGACTACCTTTGTAAAATAAAGGAGAAATAAAAAGGTTCATGTCCATAACAGTGAAGTATGTATTGTACAATATATACTATTTATCACCCGGTGAACAGACGGAACGTCTTCTGATTGTCTGAGCAGGTGTCCTTTATTCCCCGGTAGCAGGACACGCCTATGATGTATTGCGGGTGTGCGGGCGTCCAAGTTGCTTCTTTTCTAACTTCTGGCGAAGTGCTGTTATTAATTCTATCGCATCTGGTTGTCTAGTCAAGACCGCGTCGTTAGTTCTATCGCATCTGGTTGTCTAGTCAAGACCCCGTTACTAATTCTATTGCATCTGGTTGTCAAGTCAAAAACCCAGTCGTCAATTCTATCGCATTTGGTTGTCAAGTCACCCAAACGTTCTGCGCGCGTCCTTACATGCCTCCGATAGAGGGGCGTCTCACTACTGTAGATTAGGAAGTGGTGCCCATAATGGACTTGGCGAAGTGAACAGCCCTTCGACTGCGCCGTCGGGCTGTTAGAACGCTCCCTTGATATCGGGACACCTTGTCGGCCGCTATTTCATACATGCGGGCATGTGTAATGAGAGATGTTGAATGTGTTTGATTTGTGTGTGCGTTATGAGTGTGTTATAGTTCACGTGTATGTCATGTGCGATATATCTGGTCATATGTATCATGTGTATCTGTTGTGTGTATGTGTGATCTTGGAAGGCCGCATGGGGAGCCACATCAGTGTTTTGCCCTGGGGCCCTGTGTGCAATTGTTCCACCACTGTGTGTGTGCGTGTGTGTGCGTGCGTGTGTGTGTGTGTGTGTGCGTGTGCGTG
>NC_085874.1:8885418-8902918 GCF_034702125.1 Engraulis encrasicolus
AGTCCTCAAAAATCCTGACTACATGTCGGACGGACGCGAAGGTTGCAGACAAAAGGCGCTGTGATTGGTCGTCTCAGCTACCTCCTTGTTCTTGTGACAGTGCTGGTAGTTTGCGAGAGCAAACCTGTCAATATTCTGTTAAATATGATGTCAACGCATTCTTTCTAGTGTGTGTAAATACATGAAGCTACAATGACTGAATTAGTAAGTCCTAACAAACAAATAATGCATCAGTTAGACCAGGGATTTCTGGCCTGCAAGATCATTTCAAATCTGTTTTACAGTTGGCCACATGCACCATAAATGTATAGCGTATTAAGACTTGAACAAGAAATTCCATTTATCACAGGAGTACAGTATGAGTGTACCCAGGCCAGTGAAACATCTCAAACTCAAATGCAACAGAATATGTGCAGGCACATTTGAATAATGATGGGAATGTGTTTGTGAAATTTAGATATTAGTATCAAGTGTGTGGGGGCACAATTTAAGATTTAAAAAAATACATATTGAGTTCGGCCCACGACTTCTCTCCAGATTTTGATTTTGACCCTCTAAGTCCATTTAGGTTTGACACCCCTGAGTTAGACACTCGCGGCACAATGCCTGCAGTCAGTAAAACAACAAAGAGAAGCCCTGGTAGCGAGTGTAGCCAAATGAAGTGGAAGGCCTTTAGTGGTTGTGGTGGATGGAGATGTAGACCATCAGCCCAAACCCACAGCTAAAAATAAGCCATAAACCAACACCCTCATGCAGCCAGTACTCCCAGTTATTGAACCACAGCTCAATTTGTCTCAGTGCCAGAGAACTGTGGTGGTGTGTGTGTACGTATATGTCTGTGTGTGTGTGTCCTCTGCCACTGCCACATAATCACACACACTGGAGGTTGTGTGTGTGTGTGTGTGTGTGTGTGTGTGTGTGTGTGTGTGTGTGTGTGTGTGTGTGTGTGTGTGTGTGTGTGTGTGTGTGTGTGTGTGTGTGTGTCTGATGCTGTAATTGGGGCATGCCCTGTCTCCTCTCTCCAGGCGACAGGTAAGAGCAGTGCCCTGCCTGCGGACCGGTCTCTGTGTGCCACACGGCTGTGGTGTGTGTGTGTGTGTGTGTGTGTGTGTGTGTGTGTGTCTGTGTGTGTGTGTGTGTGTGTGTGTGTGTGTGTGTGTGTGTGTGTGTGTGTGTGTGTGTGTATGTGTGTGTGTGTGTGTGTGTTTGTGTCTCCTCTCTCTCCAGGCTATACAGGAGAAAGCAGTGCCCTCCAGTGTGTGGGTTTGTGTGTGTCTGTGTCATGTGTCTGACGTGTATCCTGTGTGTGTCTCCTCTCTCCTATCTCTGTCTCTCTAGGCGGCGGGAGAGAGCAGTGCCCTCCAGTGTGTGTGTGTGTGTGTGTGTGTGTGTGTGTGTGTTTGTGTGTGTGTGTGTGTGTGTGTGTGTGTGTGTTTGTGTGTGTGTGTGTCATGTGTCTGACGTGTGTCTCCTCTCTCTCTAGGCGGCGGGAGAGAGCAGTGCCCTGCAGGACGGCTCGCTGGTGGACCTGTGCGGCGCCACGCTGCTGTGGCGCACGGCCGAGGGCCTGCTGCGGGCGCCCACCCTGCGCCACCTGGACGCCCTGCGGCTGGAGCTGAACGCCGGGCGGCCGCAGTGCCCGGTGGGCCTCAACACGCTGGCCTTCCCCTCGCTGCCGCGCAGCCACAGCCTGGAGGAGCGCCAGCCCTGGGCCTACCTGTCCTGCGGCCACGTGCACGGCCGGCACGACTGGGGCCAGCGGCCCGAGCGGCACCGGGAGGGGGGCGGCGGGCAGGGCGACGGGCCGGGGGGCGACGGGCCGGGGGGCGGCGGGGGCAACCGGGAGTGCCCGCTGTGCCGCTCGCTGGGGCCCTACGTGCCCCTGTGGCTGGGCGGCGAGCCGGCGCTGTACGTGGACGCCGGCGCCCCCACGCACGCCTTCACGCCCTGCGGCCACGTCAGCTCGGAGAGGACGGCGCGCTACTGGGCCGAGACGCCGCTGCCGCACGGGACGCACGCCTTCCGGCCCACCTGCCCCTTCTGCTCCACGCCGCTCGCGCCCTCGCCAGGCTACACCAGGCTCATATTCCAGGGACCCGTCGACTGACACACGCCTAACGCCACACTCTGCCCAACCTCCGCTTAGAAGGACCCCCCTCAAACACCCACTCCAACACCCCTACACCTACGCCAGGCTCATATGTCAAGGGTCCGTCGACAGACACACACACACACACACACACACACACACACACACACACACACACACACACACACACACACACACACACACACACACACAGCAGTCCTAAACCCTCGCACCCTTGCCCTGATACACCAGGACCTCCCACCTCCGAGGATCCATCAAAAACTACACCATCACCCCCAAACCCCAGTTCCACAGGCATGGACTGACCGCCCTCCCCCCAGGATACCTCACCAGTGCTCTCCCCCACACAAAATATCTCCATGCACCCCTTACCCTCACCAGCCCCCGCGCCTGTTGCCACTAGCGATCCTACACTGACTGGTGCCCCTGGCCACACAACACAACGCCACCTCCAACCAAAAGCAGCGTGAGGCGCGGACTGCCCGACCCCTAATCCCATCCCCCTGGATTACCCCCGCCGCGACCCCCACCCCCTCCTGGCTCCACACACCCCTGTCCCCTGACCCGACCCACTAACCCTGTGCCCCCGTACACCCCACCACACACACACATCACTCCTCATCATGTATGACCACAGCCCTCTGCCCCCCCCCATGCCTCATCTTCTTTACCCCCCCACCGCTCCCCTCCGCACCCAAGCCTGACCCTAAGAACCGACCTCCGGTAAAACCTGTAACCTCCGGTAACCTCAAGCTAACACCCCTAACCTAACACTGCCCCCCACCCCCTCCATCCTTTCTAAACTCCCACGGCCCCTTCCACAGACACACACTCACACACACAGCCCATCACAATCACACACACACACACAATCACACACTGCCCATTCCAGAGACACACACCGCCTGCCACATAACTAAGTCCTTCTTCTTGGTGTGTCCACACACTGCTGTTACCTCCTGCTGCAGCAAGTGTGCTCCCCACTCCCACCTCTAGAGGGAGACGGTGAGAAGGTGCGCTGCCAGCTCGCAATGTGTGGGACACTGTGGAATTCCCTTTCTGATGATAGGTAGAGAGCCAATCCCCCACCCCTCCCACACACACACACACACACACACACACACACACACACACACACACACACACACACACACACACACACACACACACACACACACACACACACACACACACACAATCACAATCACACACGCTACAGGGAATTGCATTACTATTACAGAACTTTATTAGATGACTAGGCTGCTAGCTGCTAATTCTTTCCCTCTGGGCAACCTTTAACCCCCCCCGACGTGTTAGCATTAGTGTGTGTGTGTGTGTGTGTGTGTGTGTGTGTGTGTGTGTGTGTGTGTGTGTGTGTGTGTGTGTGTGTGTGTGTGTGTGATATTCATCTTTATGGACTAGTTTGCCCCTTTGCGGCACACAATGCTGGAGGTTCCACCAGTGTCATCACACTTTCTACATTCTAGTTCTACGTTCTAGTTCCACATTCTAGTTCTATGCCGGTCCCACTGTGGCCTGATGGCCCACAGACAGCCAAACCAGAACCAAACACGCTTCTCCCAGAACCACCCAGGGAGAACCAGAACTCTTCACCCCGCACCTAGAGGACGCCCAATGGAACTCTTTTATCCTCTAAAACATGCCAACAGACCACCCTCCAGACGAAACCATTTTCCACCAGGAACACACCAACAGAACCTCAAGAGAACCAGAAATCTTTTTCCTTCCAGAAACTCTTAAAAACTCTGTACCACCGGGCCCAGAACACACTCTGAGTTCCTCCCCAGATGGAACCAGAACCACAAATGCACTGTTCTCCAGAGACAGCAGCAGAACACACGCACAGAACACCCCCACCCCTCCCCCTCTTTCCTGGATAGAACTAGAACTCTTCTCTATGTAAGCAATAGACACACAGTCCACCTAAGCTACTCTACTGTACTCTATTGTACTGTATGGTACTCTACTGTACTGTACTGTATCGCTGCAGTCCACTTTACTGTAAAGCCACACTATTGCCTCCACCACTGGGGCCCCCCCAGTGAGCAAGCCACCGCCCCCTTAACCCACCCCAGCGGTCCGGGTCTACAGGTAGCCTAGCCAGGCAGCAGCTCTCCGCCCGCTCCAGTTCCCAATCCGTTCCCACTCAGACCGGTGCGGTTCCTGGGGATGGCCCATGCCCAATCCACTCCCATCCATCGGTCTGGTCTGGTTCTTGGGGCTAACCCAGGTCTGTGCTGTGCTACCAATCAGCTGACGCAGACCATACAGTGATTGGTGCGGAAAAAAACAAAAACAAATCGCTCAGCTTCAGCTAACGTGGTATTGATGTGGTAATGGTGCTAATTGGCGTGTTGTGTTGTTGTGGGAGTGGAGTTTTGCAATGGTGTTCAACCCCCCACCCCCAAATGCCCTGCCCCTAGGCCCTCCACTGTATGTAGTGTATATGAAGAGCTCTTTTCCAAAATGAGATATATCCATTTTGTAGAATGTTGGAGAATTGACATTTTTGTATTGGGCATTCCATTGAAATGCATTGCAAAGGTTTAAAGAGGTTTTAAAGTATGTTCCCAAAGTATGTGAATGGCAAGAATTCACACATAGATGATAGGACCTCTTCACAGTCAATTCCAATATTAAATTGCAAAAAGTCAAAAATGGTGGATATAGCGTTTTGGAAAAGAGCTCTTCATATGGATGTCCATATGAATATGGATGCTGTCTCCGGTGCGAGTGTGATTATGGGTCAGTTGCTTCATCCATACAGTATGTGTGGATTCCGATACCATTTGGATTGGTCCTCCCTTACCTCGGAGCAGCTGCTGCCTGGTTCCTACCATCCGTTCAGCTGTCGTACCTAGAGCCGGTCGTACCATACCTGGAACAGATGGATCATTTTTTGTACCAGTGCGTGTCATAGCGTGTCAGTTTAGTGTGTGGTGACCTTGTAGCCTCCGCAGTGTATAGGACTGTGGCGATAGCGCTGACCTGTAGTGTGTAGAACAGTGTGGAGTTGATGATGATGATGATGATGATGATGATGATGATTATGATGATGATATTTTTCTATCTTGAGACCATGACAGGTCCCCCCTAACTCGCCCCTTCCCCCCACACACCTCTTTTTTATACTACAGTGTTTGATAGTTGTGTTATAGCAGTATGATACGGATATATAAATATATATAGGCTATATTGTGCGTATGTGTGAGCCTATGATGATGATGATGATGATGATGAAGTATACAATATGATTATGACGATGGTGACGCCATTGTGACTACTGCAGACCTCAGAGTTTAAACATGAACATACACGTATGCCACACTGTGTGACGTGACCCGATCTGGCTGGGCCTGGTCTGAACTGACCCAGTCCAACCTGTCCCGACTGCGAGTCACCAGCTGGGCCTTGGCTTTGGTTCTGGTTGCGATTCAGAACAGAACACAGCTGGGCTTAGGTTCTACTGTACTTGTACACCAAAAGTGACCACATTGACAGTCATTTTTTCTCAATGGAAGCAATTGAAATGTTGATATTTTTTAATATCTCTTGGCTGGTGTCTGAGTGAATACAGAGCATTCACGATGAAACTTCTTCAGCAAGCTTGGCTACTCAGACACGTTGATCATTTCTGGTGTACACATACAGTTAGGTGCTGGACACAGCTGGGCACAGGGTTCAGCGCTGGCTCGGTTCACACATGGCCCTCACCCGGCCTGGATAGGCCCACGTCAGAGTTCAGTGGAGCTGTTCATAGCCAGACACCACCTGGGACACAGAAGCAAAAACAAACAACAAAGAGCATGAAGTGATTAGGCACCAAAACACTTTCACTCTCCTCCCTCTCACACATTCACTCACTCACTCTCTCTTCTCCGTCTCACAAACTCTCTCTCTCTCTGTCTCTCTCTTTGTCTTTCTCTCCCTCTCTGTCTCTCTCTGTCTCTCTCTTTGTCTTTCTCTCCCTCTCTGTCTCTTCACTCCCTGATTTCATCATGTTGAATGTACTATTCAAGATGTCCAGGCAATACAGTATCTCTCCCTTGGTGCTATATGTAATACACCTACTGCTTCCCTATGACAGTGTGTGTGTGTGCGTGGGTGTATTTCTATAGAAGCATCCGAGCTCTCGAATTTGAAGAGACCTCATATGATACTTTGCACGCACGTGCACGCACACACACACACACACACACATTAGCGTACTGTGTACTTCTGGTTCCATGCTGTCAGTTGGTGAGTGTTTTTCTGGTCGGCCTGAACTGGAAGGATGAACAAATGTAACAAATGCCAAACAGCAGTACATTGGTAAAACTTACCTTCCTCCAGAGCACACACCAGATGTTAGTGGTCGAGGCTTTAGCTCACTTGCTAGCATGGACATTAGCAGTCAAGCCTTGAGCTCACTTGCTAACTTGGAGGCTAGCAGCCGAACCATAGAGTGCATCTTAATATGGGACCTTGCCTCCTCCACTTGCTTCCTCCACTCGCTTCTCGTCATGATGACATCACTGACAACAGCATTATATTTCTATATCTTGCAAAAGCTCAATTGTGGAGTATTTTTATCGTTTGCAATTGTTATGGTGAATGAAAAACAGTCCCTCAAAAGTTGTTGTGGCTAGGCTGACAGCTGGGAAACTTTATCGTTTTCTCCACAGAGGAGGGGCTAGGAGGCGGGGCGAGGAGACAAGCGCAAGTGGAGGAGGCAAGGTCACATATTGGGATGCACCCATAAACTCACTTGCTAGTGTGGACACTACCGGCCGACCATTTGGCTCACTTGCTAGCGTGGAGGCTAGCAGACGACTCATTAGCTCACTTGCTAGTGTGGACACTTGTGTCAGTGCCCTTAGATCATTTGTTAGCTAGTCTGCCTCCTATGCCGAAGTTTTGCTATGGGGTCGCGAGTTCGAGCCCCACGTGGCGAAGTAGTGCAGGATGACCCTGGTTTCACAAACCACGGAAAAATGGAAACCGCTGTGGATCTCTCGATGTCACTCTCTGTTTAACCAAGCACTCTACTGCCAAAGCTGGCTCTTACACATAGCCCAGGATGGGAACTAGGAACTTGTCTATTCTAGTCTAGACACCGGTGATTACAATATCCACTTCAATGTTTACACAAATACAATGCTGCCAAAAACCAGATGTGAAATGAGGATAGGTGGACAGGTGACCAGGAGGAAACAGAGATGGAGAGGGGGGCAGAGTGCCCATTACCACCCTCTGTAACAACCTTGTAGGGATGTAGGCTAGTGTTTGTGACGCCAGGCTAAGCGCATCCTAGATACAGGCATGGCGGATGGCCGTTGAGTTGGGCTGTGTGGTTTATTATTGCGTTAGTGTGTGAGCTGACTAGCCCCCTCTGGTGGACTGGAGGCTTTAACTGTGTTGAAGGTGTTATGTGATCGTGGCCAAGGCTTTGACATGGTTAACAAAGGCAGAGTGCAGTAAGAAAAGGCTTTCATTGGCCTTCATTCCACCTCCTTTATGTTGTGACAAAGCCTTATGGTCCAAATGTGTCCTGTTTTAGAGATATTGATATGTAACATTTTCAGTAACTACAATATCCAACTTAACACTAAGGCTTTGAAGGATTTTTTTCAGTTTCAATGTTGCCGTAGTCACTGCACATTGCCTTTGTAGGGCAGAGGTGTTCACAGGTGTGTGAGGGATTTCATACCATTTATTAACATGTCCAGTAGGCTCCTGCTCATAGCTATAGTCACACTATTTTTTTGTTTTAATGTTCATAATTGTATATTTTTTCCCATGAGTAATTCTCAAAAGTTGAGGTTCTCCCAGCTATTGGAGACACATCTACATGTTCTTACTGTTATTCAGTTATATGGCATGGGGTGCTATTGGGTAATCTCTAGGCTGTCCTCCCCAGAGTCTGCTCCCATCGGCTCATCCATTATGTCGTGGACTCCTATTGGTTCATGTGGTGTATGAGTGGGAGTTGGTGGCAGTAATAAGGAATTTGAGATTCTGCCCCCCTTTCCACACTATTGCATTACAATAAGCTGATGCTTTTACCCCAAACCACTTGCAGTGACAACATTTTAGATCAGTACTGTACAGGGTATTAGCTTTAGTCCCAGGAGCAATGGGCTTAGCAGCCCTGCTCAAGGACCCTACACCCCTGATGTGTGTGTGCTACGGTGAGACTTTGCACCACTACTGGGGTGTGTGTGTGTGTGTGTCTGTGTTTGTGCGTGTGCGTGTGTGTATGTGCGTGCGCCTGCCTCCACCAAATTTTGGGCAGCTGGTCAGTCTTCCTGTGAAGGTGTGTGTGTGTGTGTGTGTGTGTGTGTGTTAGCCTGGTGAACCAGCGCCACCCGCTGGACGGCAAAATGTTTTGTCTACGGGTGGGTCTGGCCTCGCATAATGATTCAATCAAGCCAGAATGCCATGAATCTGGCAAACCAATTACAACGCAAAGATGTGTTTTGAATCAAAGCGGGCAGGGTTTTGAGGGAAGGTTGTTCTCATCAACAATCTTCGGATGTATTATGCATCGAGGCCAGACTAAATTAGACATCCACATTTAGTCTGGTTTATCAGGCTATGTGTGTGTGTGTGTGTGTGTTCGGGGAACTCTAAACACTGTCAGTTGAGCTAGTTGTATGTCATATGACAATGATGCGCATGTGTGAGCAGTGTGTGACAGTGTTACCAAGCAACCATGGCTATGATCACAGGGTAAATTTGTAAGTCTGTAGTGAAATGTTGATGATGGTGATGGATTGGTGTTCGTTGTTGTGGTGTGGAGGTCTGCATCCATGGCAACCATGTCGAAGGCAGGAAGCAGGAATCAGTATTGCCCACCTACGGCACCATAGTGACAGCTTTCAGTTGCACATGAATAGGCGTACATATACGCACATATTCATTATACATACATACAGTACATACTAGTATACATCGCCTCAGTTACACATACTACATACACACAGATATACATCACTGCACTACTGTTTGTCTCATTACGAATTCATTTTAAATAGACCTTTCAGGGTTGGACCCACACACACAACTGAAACTAAGCAGGGTTGGGATTTCACTAGTGTAAAAAAAAATCACACAGCTGTGAAGATTCCCATTCATCCGTGTCACATGACCCAAAAGGGTTCAGTTGTGCGCAGCTGGACTTCTTATTGGGGCTTGAAGAATGTTCCGCTCCTCATTCAAGGAACCTCATCAGCTCTGGTGAGAAGAGAACAGCTGAACAGAATTTAATATGAGTTGTGATTTCACTTGTGTTTGATCACATGCGCTTCCAGTAGGAGCCACACGGGGGAGCTGTAGCATCTCCACACAGTAGCAGAACCATCCACACACACACAGTGCAGCAGATGCAGCAGCCTCACTGGGTTTCCATTGGATTTCTTTTTTTTTACATACACGGTGTGCATACATGTAGCTCAAATATTTCTTGTAGAAATCGAAATGCTACATTTATTGTCACAGCACTTGCATCGTTTCAAAAATGACTATGCATATTTTAACAAGAGTGCCAAACAAAAACAACTGCGCAAAACGTTGTCGATTTCTTCTCTTCTTTTCTTCTTCTCTTACCGAGTTGCAGGTTTTTTTGTGGCTGAGTAACTGACTACTGAACCGCGTAGTGCTATTAAGGCAAGCAGCCTTCCTCCCTCCCGCCATGCGACATGTCCAATACGACACCCTGTCTGTCCTATAAACCCCTCTTAAGCCAATCACACGCCACCTAGTCTGTCCCGTACACTTTCCTAAGCCAATCACATACCAGTGTGCTCTCCACACAACACTTTGTATTATTTTCCTCATTATTATTGTTGTTATTATTATTATTAATCTTTTGTACGTTTTGGTTTTGTAGTTATGAGTTCTTTTTTGTCTCACATTACCTGTGAAATCCTGTATCTCGAAACACCTGCATCCCTACTGTCTGAGCTAGAGGCACCTATGGACGGGGCTAGGCCGGGCTGGGCTGGGCTGGGCTGGGCCGGGCCGGGTAGCGACCCGCTGGCAACATGCCCCCCTCTGCCCGATGGCCAGTCTGGCCCCTGTCCTGCCCACGGACTCACAGCAGCCCTACAGGGAGCTGCCGAGGCGAGAGGCGAACAGGGTGCGCAGACAATCACATAGCCACACATCAATAAAGTCAAAGTGTTTCAAAACAACAGCCTGAGACTGACTTTGTTCTGTTGGCGTTGGAGAGGGTGAAGGGTGATGGGCAAATAGGCCACAGTTAAAGACTATGTTCCATATAGCCCAATATACCTGTTAAAACACACACACACACATTTTGTTGGCTATGTCTGATTTCTTTTTTCAGATGGACTCCTGGCTGCAACTTGCCGGCCCCTCATTCTCTGGGTGCTGTAATGAAAGCGCCTGACTAAAGCAGTAGGCTGTTTATATCCCAGATTCTGTAGGCCTAATACAAGGATTCAAGGATATTTATTGAAATATTATCCTTGAATCCTTGAATCCTTAATAGTATCATATACCGCTCTGTAATAATAGACTATAGCCTAAAATAATACCCCCTTCTAATAGTAATAGGCTATAGCTCTCTGTTAAACAATGAAAATAAAACAGGTTAATAGTTACCATATACATTGTACCAGTATGCGCTTATATGGTAAGTAAAAAAATGATTCTTGTGGATGTCAATTTTTTATTTTTTTAAATAGAAATATTAATGGACAAAAATGAAATATGCTTGGTGCCAAAAGGGGGTCCTGGCAGAAACGTTTGGGATTTGGCAAAGGACACGCTCAACTTCTTGGAAAAAAACGAAAGTCTTTGGGTGCGCGATAAAATGTATCAACTTAAGGAAGAAAAATCCGCACTCACAAACTGTGTCTCATTATTTATTTATACTTGTATTACCACCATGTCCAAAAGCAAACGTGTTTTGGCTATCAAGCCTTCATCAGTACCACTATTTTTCTTCCTTTAGAAAGGTTTGGGAACCACCTCTGTAATACCTGTAGTCTGGCTTTATTGATGACTTATAGACAGGCCTTTTGTGTGCCACAGTACTGTGGGATTGCATTTATTCCATGAATGATCAGGGTTATGAAGGGACAGCAAGTTAGAGAATCATGATGTAATGGTCTGGATTTGGTCTGGCTTCAACAAGGATTTACAGTTTTAAAAAAAGAAGGGGGGGGGGGTCTTAACATTCCAGAGTAACTCCAGATACTGTATTTACAACACTGTGGAGAGTCAAGTTACGCTGAACAGTGGAGTCAAAAGTCAGTGTAAAATTTTGCACAGCTTAATTTCAACTCTACAGCAAGACTATTAGGCCTACTAGCCCACACTGCTCCAGGTGCTACCAGTGTGCAATATTTTTTTCTTATTCCAGTGCTGATATTTACACAATATTGAGTAGAATTAACGCTGAAAATTTCATATGGACCAAAGAGTAAAATTAACACTGTTTTTGAGTGGGACCAAATGTTATCTGAAATGTAGTTAATTTCAACTCTGGTAGGCTACTTTTTTTTTTTTTTTTTACTGTGTAGGCCTTTTATGTTCATACATTGGCAGCACTATCTGTGTGTTCACTTGCTCACCTCTTATCATCATGTAACGTGCAGTCAGTTTAGCAAACGGTAACTCAGTCTCAGAGTCAGAGATTTTTGTCCCGGGCCCAGACAAAGCTGTCAGAGGCCCTGACTGTGGGATTGCATTTATTGTTTGTTCAGAGTTGGTAAAGTTACTTTATGGAACCCAAAGGAAAGGATACTGTCATGGTGGAATGTACAGTAGCCTGGGAAATCCTATGCTGCTTTGCACAATCTCACTTGTGATTTGGTCCGGTGATTGCCAGGCAAGCTGGAATGGCTTTTGGCCATGAGATACTTAGCCTAGTAGTGACCAGCCCATAATACTATAATTTCATTTATGAAATTGATGCATTTATGAAAGACTATGAGATACTTGGCGATTCATAAGAAAAGCCAAACTGCATCCTCATTAGGGACCCTGTCGGGTGTGTAGGAAGGACAGGCTAACCAGTCAATGCCCAGACATCAAAATGTATGCCCCTTTTCATGGCACTTTGACTAACCATTCAAAACATTCTATTGATAGCATGCGCCGCTAGTTTTGCAGCCTCGGGTAGTTATTCGGCTGAGTATAGTATGTCAACGTTGCCTTTGCAAGCACATATTAGGTCTGTGTGTCACATAAAAGGGGGGAATACAAAGAACGCTTCTTCCAAAGGCTGTGGACATGTAGTTACTCCAACTGTCCGGAGGGGGGCACTCTTCCTCCTCCTGCGACCACCACTGCTATCGCACAGCCGCGGGCACTGCGCCTCCGGGGCCGTCACGCCTGCTTCAGCTCCAAACAGCGCAAGGTCTCCATAAAACGGGGAAATCACGGATGATGGGCGGCTGAACTGTACCGTAACATTCAAGATTTTTTAATATTCTATTTTTCTATTTTATTCTATTTCCTTCCTTATTCCCCTCGGTCTGTGTTGGGTAGGCTATTTAACGGTGCTCACCGCTTCATGCAGCCTTATGACATGACTAGTCAACATGGATAGCTTTTACGCATTTGTCTTTTTTAAATGATCTCTTCAGGATATTGTAAGGCAAACGCAATCAGGCTAGAGAATTAAATATATGAACATTTACACAAACATCCATCCATCTTTTAGATTGTCCGGGGATTTTTTTCAATCAAAAGCTTGGGGCGCAGTATTGGGAATGATTTTACGCACACGTTTAGTCATTTTATTCTGCAAATTTGTATATATTTGTTCATATCTTCATAAATGTGCTGCACCTTAAAACAGGCAATTTCTCACATATTCTGACGAATATTTTGTGTATAATCATAAGTATGCAACTTTGATGTAAATAGGAATCTTTCATTTATTTCTCATCTAAATTGAGACCCTCGGGCTTATGTTGCCATTTCGGTATCTGGCTATGGGGCAGTGTGGAGACTCTGCTGTAGTAACCTATTACACACTCTGGCATAAAGCCTATACTATAACAATTAGTCTACAGACTCTGGCATACCCTTTAGGCTAAACAGCTATTACAGACTCTGGTAGGCTATAGCTATGCATTATTTTATAGCTTACATTTTCAGACTGTTATAGCCAATGACTACAACAGAGAAGTAGGCCTATAGCCATTACAGACTCAGACCATCTATTAGGGCTATTTTACAACCCCTTTCAGACTGTCTATAACTTTCACAGAGAGCTATAGCCTACTACTATTAGAAGTGGGTATTATTTTAGGCTATAGTCTATTACTATTACAGAGTGGTATATGATATTACCATTAGGCCTACAGACTCTGGGATATAAACAGCCTACTGCTATAGTCAGGTGCTTTTATTACAGCACCCAGAGAATGAGGGGCCGGCAAGTTGCAGCCAGGAGTCCATCTGAAAAAGAAATCAGACATAGCCAACAAAATGTGTGTGTGTGTGTGTGTGTGTGTGTGTGTGTGTGTGTGTGTGTGTGTGTGTGTGTGTGTGTGTGTGTGTGTGTGTGTGTGTGTGTGTGTGTGTGTGTGTGTGTGTGTGTGTGTGTGTGTGTTTTAACAGGTAGTAGGTTCTATGGAACATAGCCTTTAACTGTGGCCTATTTCTTATTTTCCTCATAAATCACGCACACACACACACACACACACACACACACACACACACACACACACACACACACACACACACACACACACACACACACACACACACACACACACACACACACACCATGCCATATTACAACACAGCCTATACCAAACACTTAAGAGGGGAATGTGTGTCCTTACTCGAAAGTCTCCTCTGATAAGACGTGTGTAGACATTTACTCTTTTAAGTTTAGTTTCTTCTTCACGTGGGACCCGGTTCGCCATCCACCTCTCTCATTATAGTTTAATAATAAACAGGAGCCTTTACTACTCCAGGCGTGATTGCTATGTTTAATCCGTGTGTAGGCATTAGACTGAGGCTACTGCCGTTAAAATGTGAGTGGGGGGCCGAGAGATTAATAAACTTTCCCCACTACTTTCTGCTGCCTCTGCTCTCTCTCTCTCTCTCTCTCTCTCTCTCTCTCTCTCTCTCTCTCTCTCTCTCTCTCTCTCACACACACACACACACACACACACACACACACACACTCTCTCTCTCTCTCTCTCTCTCACACACACACACACACACACACACACACACAGCAGTCTGCTAAAGGAATTTGCCCACCCGGCTCCTCAATCTCATTAGGCTTGAGCTAAAGCCGTTTCAGCGAGACTGCCCGGTCAGTCTTGGGTGGCGTCGGCTAATTACGGACGTGTTCACGCGGCTAGCTAGGCTATTGATTTAAAATAATCACATTTCGTTAATGTGTTGGCGTTGTATCTTTGTTCATGTTCTGATACACCCATTACCAGAACCGTTATTGTTTTGTAATTACTAATTCATCCTCCACCGGCCAGAAGCTGCATAACGCACAACCTCCACGCAGCCCCTAACCAACTGCAGGCCATTAAAGTGTAGACTAGTTAACTGACGCACACCGTCAGATTTCTTACAGCTGTTTAAATCAAGATATTGAACGGCTTTGACTCTTCTGGTGCTCATACAATTTATTGATCCGAAGTAGCCAAGCACATGCCTGTTTGTTTTTGTGTGTGTTTTTTTATAATGGTTATTGATCCGGTGCTCAAAGCACGCTGTTATTCTGTTAGGCTACTTTTGCTCATATTATTTTAATATGGCGGCGGCAGGCCGCTTTCTGTTGTTTTGTTTGTGAGTCGGAGCTGAAGAGGCACTGCTGTCTTGTCTGACTTAATAGGCCTTTAATGCGCGGCTTAGCGGCTGTTTGCGCAGTAATGGGCTGGAAACGCTACTTTGCACCCTGGGCCTACCAAATTAATTTGATGAGTGCGGAGATAGCCGTTATCTCGCTCACTACGGGTTGCTGCCTGCCGTCACCGCTAGGTTACAGACGGCGGTTAGAACACTTCTTTTAATGGGAGAAGTCTGTGGCTTTGCATCAAATTGATGTGTGTTGCTGTGGCTCGTGAGCAATTAATGACAAAGCAAAAAATGAATAAATCTAAAATTAATCCGTTAATAAGGTCGTCATAACTCCTCTCTCTCAGCTCTGGAATAGTAGGCCTAGAAAAAGCCTTGACTCAAGACAGGACTATTTGTAATACGGACTGCATTAGGCCTATTGTTGTTGTTATTGCTAACATAGGCTATTATTATTATTGTTACTATTATTATTAGCCTATTGCTATTAGGCTTAGGCCTATTATTATTGTTAGTAGTAGGTCCACTAGTAGTAGCCTAGCCTGTAGTAGCCTAGTAGCTATCAGGCCTTTGCCTAATTACTAAAATCTGCAGGCCTGTTCATTGTGAATTGGGATGATCTGATCTGTAAATATTCTTTTCGTCCATAATAAATCCGAATGTAAAATGCAAATGTCGACACAAATTAATCCACATTTTCACCTGCAGCGAATTCAATTAATGGTTCATCCCAGTACGCTAGTAATAACCTACCAATGTATGCAAAAATATCAAATGGGTTTCAGAATTATGACAAATCTCGTGGCTCGTGTCCAAGACTCACACTCACCTAGTTTTGTTTCAGGACCACGGACAGCTCCAAGCGCGTGACGCAGTGTGCCCGTGGGCTCTCGTGCAGCTGAAGCAGGTATCTAGTGCTCTATGCGCGCGCCCCCCTGCTTAACCTTGACAATAAATCGTATTACACAATTTTGGCATTTCTTGGCAACGTTACACCCGAATAACCCGAATTTCGTTTCGCCTGAACTTATTCGATCGAATGACAGCCGCCGTGGACCCGTTGAAATGATTTGCTGGCTGATATTTTGGTATTTTGCCCCTTATACTTTCCACACTGAAACTATTTCACTGTCTAAACGGTTGTGATAGGCTAGTTAAGTTGAGGTTATCACCCACAATTAATACCGATAGCGGTAAAATAAGATTGAAATAAAAAACTATCTTCGTTTTCTTCCTTGGGTTTATATTTTTAAAATGGCGCTTTTTGCTCGCGACAGACTTTAGAATGCTCAAGAAGCTCATTTACCAGGGGCTGGCTGTGTAGAACATCAGCATTTTAATTTGTCTCGTTAAAATAAACACTTCTATTAATAGTAACGTGTAACTTGAATGAATATGCTCTAGCCCAATTTCTGTGCCACACTGTGGGTAAATGGGAGTGTGCGGTTGTTAAGTGTGCGCTCGCCTGGTTAAGTGTGTGCGTGTATGTGTATGTGTGTGCTGGAGGAGCGGGTCACACACGAGACGTGTGTGTGTGTGTGTGCGTGCGTGTGCGTGTTTATTACTAACTCTGCATGCTCGCCTGCGGTCCCCCACTGTATTGACTTGCGAACTGATTATTCCATTAGAATAAAGGGATTGCTGCGCATGCTCCCGGGCTCTCCGGGTTGAGGGCAGTTTTTGCCGAGCGGCGGCTGACTGATGGCTCAATAGCTCGCGTGAGGGAGTGGGAAGACCGGGAATTGATTAAACCTTGAATTTAGATAGGAGCCTCGGGCTTCCGTTTCGTCTCTCCGCATTAGAGTGGGACTAAACGGCGGGAATGAATCAGAGGGGTGATCATCACAGTTTGAAAAGGCGCGTGGGATGACTGCCCGCGAGCCAGTGGCCCCTAATCAGGCCCCAATTAAAGACTCCTAATGAGGTGTCATCTTTGATATAGGCCAATAAAAGGTGTTTAACGAGACGGTGAGAGGTTATCAGGCCCGGCCCGTTAGAACTTCCTTCTCCCCCGCAGGCCACTCGTGTGTCCACGGCTCCAACACCTGACCTCATTACTCACGCGCGCGCCTCTCATTTGACTCAGTCCTCGTGCGAATACTAGCGCCTTCTACTGCGCAGAATTTTGGTAACGCAGGGGTTTTTTTCTAATTGGGTTTATGTTTCATGTTTTGCTGATAATGCATGGATAACCACAACATCACACACAAAAGCCCATCTCAAACGATCAGTTGGAGGTAACCAATTATAAAAGTAGGCCTAATAAATTACTGTAATGCATTACTTTTTGTTGTAACGCAGTAATGCAAGGCACAAGGGGATCTGTAATAGATAGTTATAATGCTACTATAATAGCCTATATTTTAATGCAACCTGGATTGTAATGGTGTTTCATGGTAGGTCAGATAGAAGCTATTCCTGAACCTGCTTGTATTTAGTCTGCATGCCCGGAACACCTGGATGGGAGGCGAAAGAGGTATGACTCATGAAAGATCCATATTTACATCTATTTCTGCCTAATGCAGAGGTAGTGGAATACCTTAACTCATATGGTTATAGTAACATTGTAATGTAACACAT
>NC_085874.1:8932918-8972918 GCF_034702125.1 Engraulis encrasicolus
CAGATCCTTTGCTGATCTTTCCCCGTCTCTCTGTCCCCACTCGCCTCCTGTCTCTCCTCCACTGTCGTATCTCAAAATTAAGATAAATTAAATGAAATTAAATAAATAAATAAATAAATAAATAGAGCTCTGTATTTGTATATATTTGTATCTATTATTGCTATTGCTCCCTGCATGTTTCAAACTGTTGCCATATCGGTGCGCCATATCCCAGCACCGTCAAAGAGACACAAACAAAAAAAATTGTCATTCCAAGACTTTTTTTTTCATTTATAGGATTTTGAGAATTTGAGACAATTTATGAACAGAGTGTACAACTGCTCAATACTACAAGGGCAGCCGAAGCCAAGTGGTTGAGGAGGTGGGCTTTAGATCAGAAGATTGCAGGTTCGAATCCCACCCTTCCACTCCATATCTCATTCCATGGCAGAAGTGTCCTTGAGCAAGGCACCTAACCACACACTGCTACAGGGACTGTAACCAATACCCAGCAAACAACTGCAAGACTGTAATTCCCTGTCACTGTAAAAGTGTCAGCTACGTGTAATGTGTAACAAGAGTGGGAACAATGAAGAGAATTTGACTGTTCCAGTCGTCCCACACAAAGGCAAACTGCAGTAACTAACTTTTGTCAAAATCTGGTCATCTGAAAATGGTCGTCATAACACCCCCTTTATCTTGTGACAAAGCCCCAATGTGTATTTGCAGTAACTACAACCAAAACTATTGCAGTAACAATTACCAAAACTTTTAAGGCATTTTTCTCTGTTTCAATGTTGGCCTAATTACTGAACTTATTACTGCACACCCAGGGGTCTCCAGACACAACCTCAAGAACCAATGAGCTAAACAAATAAACCAGAGCACACTGTTGTCCAAAACACCCGAGAGTCTTCATGTGTGCATCTTTACATTTCAATGTAAATATTTACATTACGCGTTTACATTTACGTTGAAGGATCAAGGCAGTCTACAGTTTGGTCGTTACTCTGAGAGGGGTTTCCATGAGAATATAATGTGTGTGTGTGTGTGTGTGTGTGTGTGTGTGTGTGTGTGTGTGTGTGTGTGTGTGTGTGTGTGTGTGTGTGTGTGTGTGTGTGTGGTGGAAAAATGCTAGAACCCACACTAACATACCTAACTCTGAATATATGTAATAACGTGGCAGTAGCAGGCATGTAAGACACCAATGATTAATGCAGGTGTACGAGGGAAAACCAACTTACATTCCTGTCCCTCTGCCGCTGCAAGGATGCTGATACTGACGCAGACGCAGACGTCTGTCATCGACAGGCTAGCACAGTCCTGAGCCTGCATCTTATTGGCTCTCCTCCAAGTTCAAAGTGTGCCTGGCGCAGCACTAGCTGGGTCTGTTCGGACACACCATCTCTCTCTCTCTCTCTCTCTCATGTGTCTCTCACGTGTGTGTGTGTGTGTGTGTGTGTGCGTGCATGCATGCGTGTGCGTGTGTGTGTGTTCATGCATGCACGTTCTAACCATCATGTTTTCTTCTCTCAAGTGCAGTGCACCTGACATAGGTGTGTGTGTGTGCGTGTGTGCGTGCGTGCCTGTGTGTGAGTGCGTGTGTGTGTGCGCGCGCGCGTGTGCGTGTGTGTGTGTGTGTGTGCGCACGTGTGTGTGTGCTTGCGTGTGTGTGTGCGCATGCTCACCATCACGTTATGTTCTGCTAATTGTGCTCCAGTGTGTCTAAGATGACGTGAGAAAAAGAGGGAAGAGGAGGGTGTGAGAAAGAGAGATGGAGGAAAAGAGAGGGAGAGGGAGAGAGAGACACAGAGAGTGTGTGAGAGAGAGAAAGGAGGGAGTGCAGGCACGCGTGTCCCAGCCAAAATAGCATCAACAGAAGGCGTGTGGATATTTTTGGACGCGCTTTCAGGTGGCTACCTAGCTAGGGCCACACTCTCCCACTCACACACACACACTACCTAGCGCCACACTCACCGCAATGCAGCTGACTTACAATAGGAGGAGAAGCAGTTAGGAGTCAGGCATGGATCTGGCACCACTCTAAAAGTTCCTCGAAGAACCCTTATTTTGCCTCTGTGAAAGAACCCCTAGAAGTTTTCTACACAAACCTGAACGTTCTCAGAGCAACCTTCATGGGACAACTTGGTTCTTGGAAGAAAGCCAAGGTTTTTATTGCAGTCCCTCAAAGAACCCAAACTTTCCCTCTTCAGTTGTCACTGAGGGGGGAACCCTCAAAGGTTCTCTCTGGGTTCCTTCCAGAACGTTTAGGTTCTTCAGAGAATGGATCTGGCATAAATCTGGCATGGTTCTCCGAGACAATTTTTTTCCCGGTGGAGTATAAGAAATCTTAAACTAATCTAATCTAATCATCATAGTTTTTTTAATTATTGTTGCATGTTGAGGTCACTGCTTGTCCCCTCTGCCCCTCTGATTTCAGGGATGTCCTTTTTGTGTAAATGTGTGTGTGTGTGTGTGTGTGTGTGTGTGCGTGCGTGCGTGCGTGCGTGCGTGCGTGCGTGCGTGCGTGCGTGCGTGCGTGTGTGTGTGTGTAAGCTGCAATTACATTCAAGAACTGTACTATCAGTTAGCTATGTCAGTTCTGTGCAATAGCAATAGCAGTCTGTGCTAAAATAAAAAAGCCTACCTGGGAATCTCCGACTGTTGCATTTATACCTCACCCGTGCAATGGGGCAGCCCCAAATGGCACCCCAGCAGAGCAGTGCAGTGGGACGGTACCATGCTCTACCTCAGTCATGGAGGAAGATGGGGGAGAACACCGGTTAATTACTCTCGCCACCAACCTGGCAGGTTGGAAGTGTAACCGGCAACCTTTAGGCTACAAGTCTAATGGCCTAAGACTGCCTTGTAAAAATGTATGAAGTGCAGCACTTTTCCATTGTCTGGCTATAAACTAATTAGGCCTATGTCCAACTTTCCAAGACTGAATCCTTACAAACTGCAGTGTGTACTAGGCCTTTCACAGAAGGAACAGTCAAGACGTGTCACAGATGGACGACATTTGTACCATTTTTACAGTATGTGTTCTGTTCCACAATGATGATTTGAGTGGAAATGCGCTCTGCCCACCATCAGACAACTTTTATGATGGTAATTAATGATTTGAACAGCATATTACCCAGTACGTTACGCTACCAAAGTCTCACATATAATTGGCAGGCTATGGCAAGACTAGACAATCCTATGCTATTCAGTGCCCATATTAATTCTATATTAATTCTGAAGAAGAGCTCTGCAATGCATTTGTAACCATTCAGGGTTTGAACACGCAACCTTCCTTTTCCGGCTCCTGTTCGGCATGGTAGGAACAACACCATACCGCCAAGCGAAAAGTCCAGGCTGATAGCTCGGCACTGATACTGTTTGAGGCTTCGGGAGGGAGGTTTTCTAATGTTCTACCACCGAATTCTGCTAGTTGGCATCTGTTACTCTCACTGCCCTAAACCTCATGCCCACTCTGGTCTACGGCACCAGTGTAACTGAAGTCATCCTGAGCAGTTTACTACTCGGGGCTCAAACCCACAGCGTATCAGTCAGTGCCCCAGTTCGGGCATGGGAGGCACGGCACGATACTGCTGAGCTAAAGGTCCAGACCAGCTCAGAACTACAATACTCTATGAGGCTTTTTGGCATCCATTACACTTAGTTTATGTATTTTGCATACAATGCACTTCGATACATTGCACTCACCATTATTGCGCACAGTGTAACAGAGTTGTTTAAATTGAAGTAAGACTTTAGCACGTTAGTACACATCAGTTTTTAAACCCAAGACGTCCCGCTTCTCAGTCCTTGCTATTGCGGTGTGTGTGTGTGTGTGTGTGTGTGTGTGTGTGTGTGTGTGTGTGTGTGTGTGTGTGTGTGTGTGTGTGTGTGAGGGAGCGCGCGCAGCACCCAGAATGTAGGCCAGGCACTCTGCATAACAATAGTCTATCGTCACACACACGCGCACTCACACACACACACACACACACACACACACACACACACACACACACACACACACACACACACACACACTAGTCTATCTTCACGTCCTTTTCATGAGAACATACATCAGTCCGAACAAAACAACTCAACTCTCTACGCCAGCATGAGACACATTTCTCTTTCTGCTAACGTATAATACTGAACAGAGTATTGCACACACACACACACACACACACACACACACACACACACACACACACACACACACACACACACACGCGTATCATTGGGCTGCTGTACAATACTGCAGAGATAGGCCTACTGTATAACACTGAGAAGAGTATTGCAGAGTAGACAGGAGAGGATATTTTAGAATAGACGGGAGAGCATATCGTTCCCATATCAAATTATATGTATATAGTATGGTGCCAACATGAAATTGTATGCCTATATTGTGCCACTTTCCACAGTGTATTCAGTGCAATAATTTGGATCTGATTCCAATATAATGCCCAAAGTTTCCCTAACAAAGTATGCATACAGTCAGGGTTCTAAATGAACACCTGCCCACCGGCCAAATGCTGTTGAAAATTATGTTAGAAATAGAATAGAAATGGTAGAAAAGAAAACGTATTAGACACTTTGATCCATTAATGAGTGAGTGTTTAGCTAGTACCATTAATATACTAGCAATTTTGGCTGGTGATGAAAAAAACGTTAATTTAGAGACCTGCATATGGCCTATTTCTCCCCTGTCAAGTTATCAGCAAATCCATAATTTCTGAATTTCCCTGATCTCATGGGGCAGCCATGGCCTTACGGTTAGGGACGTCTTAAGATCAGAGGGTTGCAAACCTTACCTCTCCCTTCATCCATGGCTGAAGTACCCTTGAGTAAGACACCATACCCTACATTGCTCTGGGGACTTTAACCAATACCCTGTATGTAACTCCATCAGGCAAGTGTAATGTGATGTAATGTAGGCCTATTATTGTAATCTCAAATGTCATCCAGTAAGGTTAGTGCATTTCGTAGTGCATATAGTGCAAGTAGCCTACCTGTAATTCTTGTCGACCAATTCACGTGTGTCTTGCTGGTCACAAAAAGATTTCAGTGTGCAGGAAGGTAGGCCTACACTGTGAATTGTGCAGTGTTGATTCAAGACTTAAAGTGAGACCAAATACACACATTCAGTACGTGCTAACAGTAACAGCAAAACACACAGCCGACAGTACTTACAGAAAACACCGTAGGCCTGTATAGCTCTGTGCAACACACAACAAGGCAAGTCTGGCAGCGTGGGTGTTTGTGCATTTGTAACTGTTCTCTGTGCATCGTCGGATTCTTATAGAGACTATAGGATACCTCACTGAAGCACATGGTGAAGCTTATAACAACCACACGGCAGAACATGCTCTGGCACGCAGCCTGTTTCTTTAGTCGCCCACGCGCTCATCTGCTGGAAAAGGCGACACGTCACCTGGAATTCACATGAAGACAAATGTCTCGGTTTGGAAAGATTTGGAGAATAATTATTGGGGCTGTGCAGAGTCGGTAAAGGAGTACACTGTAAAAAATGTTTGTTGAAACAACGGAAAAAACCTGTAAAATCCCAACATTAAAATACCGTAAAGTGATTTACACAAAACCATTGTTGTTTCAACAGTGTAATGATGTAAAATGTGAAACTAAATAAAACTGTACATTTAACATGAATAGGCATTTGTTAAAACGTAATTTCATTGTCAAAATTCCTTTTTTATGTTATTTTGACACATAAATACTGTATTGCAAAAAACGATGCAACACATTTTAAATAACAGCTCAATTGAGTTAAAATTACACTGAAAGTCTGTAGACTTGCATGGCTTAGCCTACATGGCTTCCAAAATGCTAAAGAAGACTGCCACCATTTCCAATTTGTCGGTTTAACATTTAGATCGCCTATTCTAAAAATTATGCAAAGGTGGTATTCATGAACATAACACAATTAATTCATATTGATTAATGATTAAGTTTTAAATAATCTCTGAACTAAATCATGGCCATTGTGAGTGTGATTAAGATCATCAAATCAAATCAATAACATTTCTGGTCAAATTTTTATCAAAGTCAGGGATAAAAAGGTTAGCAGTCTGTGTGTCATTTGACGTGAGAACAGAGACTCCACCCAGTGAAAATAACAGTGTAAAATCATAATAATCAAAATCAACATAATTTGTTTGGTCGAAAGGCCAGATGGTAGCCTAGGCCAGCGGTCCCCAACCACCGGGTCGCGGACCGGTACCGGTCCGTGGACTATTGGATACCGGGCCGCACAACATAAATTAAAAAAAAAAAATCCTGAACTTGAAGACATGCATTTATTATGAACTGCAGTGCAGAACATCTCAAATATAACTTTTAGTATTGCCATATTAATATTTGCAGTACTGGATAGCACAAGTATTTTCATTTTCAATAACAAGCAAACTGTTCTATGTGCCTTATGATCACTAGTTGAATGTCAAATGCGCCAGAAGCATTCTGCGAGGCCGCGCCCACTCTATAGGCCTCACTGCTGCAATCTAAACAGTGGATGACTGTCATTTTGGAGTGTTGGCTGTCTTCTCTGGCTCTTTCTTTTTAAGGCTTTTGAACTTTGTGAAGCACACTTTTGGGACCTACTTTAGAAAGCAACTTCTAGCATTTGTTGCTATTTCAGTTTTGTGACAACAACGCTGTGTTACGAACGTAATTGCGTTGCGAGACATGTCTTGTGGTTGCAACTAATAACGACCAACGCTTGTTTCAGGAGCTCCTGAAAGTCCGTCAGTGTAAGTCAGCGTTAGCAGAAAACAAGGCGATGACATGCAACCCGTTGCCTCTCTTTAAAATATTGCATTGGGTTTTTGACAGATAAAACTGCGCACTCAGACTGCGGTAGAATCACACACTGGTTATCAGGGCCGTATTACCGACCGGGCGAGTGGGGCTGGCGCCCCGGGGCCCATGGATCCAGGGGACCCAGGGGGGGCCCAACAACAATCCAGATACCGATGTCGATGCTGATTGCGATAGAGGCCTCTATTCTAGGATCTTCTTTGGTTGTACTTCTTTAGTCTATAAGGGTTAACTGAAATGGGCTGGGGGGAGTGACAGCAGTCAGAGGGCCCTCGGCCACAGGATAGGAACCAGAGGGCCCCTGGGCCATGTCGTACAGCAACCAGAGGGCCCCTAGGCCACGGAGGACGGCAATCAGAGGGCCACGGGGGATGGCAAAGGGCCCCTGAACCACGGGATATGGCAACCAGAGGGCCCCTGGGCCACGGGGGACGGCAATCAGAGGGCCCCTGGGCCACGGAGGACGGCTATCAAAGGGCCCCTGAGCCACGGGATATGGCAACCAGAGGGTCCCTGGGCCACGGGAAACGGCAATCAAAGGGCTTCTGGGTCATATGGTACATCGACTAGTGGGCCCCTTGGCACGGCAATCAAAGGGCCCCTGTGCCACAGGGTATTGCAAGCAGAGGGCCCCTGGGCCATGGGGGACGACAACCAGAGGGCCCCTAGGCCACGGGATATGGCAACCAGAGGGCCCCTGAGCCATGCTGTATGGGCTCGGAGCGGGAGGGGGGAAGGGGTGGGGCCCTTGCAATCTCCTTAATCAGACCCACCTTAATCCGGGCCTGCTGGTTATGCAGCAGTCCACACAAACACGACATGAGGGCACGAGCTGCTAGTAGCAAACTTCAGCGGTATCAAATTCCAGCTTCCAACTATTCCCGTGTTCGAAAAAACAATGACGATTGCTAGTTGGAAACAGTTGACCTTAAATTAATAGAAGCGCCACTTTGCAAGGATACCTATAACCCAGTCATAATAGCCGAATGTCACTGCGCATTGTCCTCAATGAAAATTAACATGGCCAGAGAGCGCACTTTCTCGCATGGTGAAAAATAACCTAGAAGGCTACGCAGTAGTTTTGGATGATCATTCCTTGCACCACTAGCCCTATGACCTGGCTCCACAAATTAGTGGGGTAGGCTAATTGTCAGTTTAATAGTCAAATAGGCTACTAAATGTTATGTTTAAATGTAGGCGGTTACACATTTTGAATGGAGTGAGGGAAAAGGATTAGGCCTTATTTTTAGACCCTATTAATACTACTATTATTAGGCCTATTAACAATAACAATGATAACAAATAATAATAATAATAATTGACCTAGGCTAATATTGGTGTAATATTAATATTATTATTAGCAGGGGTGGAAAGTAACTAATTACTTTTACTCAAGTATTGTACTTGAGTAGCTTTTATGAATAGTTTGTACTTTTTAAGTATTTTTTTAAATTAATAGCCTACTTTTACTTGTACTTGAGTACATTTTGACCCAAGTACTTTAGGCCTACTCAATTACACTGGAACCTGGCCTGAGTAGGCCTACTGAGTAAAAAAAAGGACTGAGAGACAAAATGCCATGCACAATAATGCCACAATCCGCCGGAAATGAAAGATTGTGCAGGATGGCACACAGCATTTCCACTATTTTACTATCTTGTATCAATGCATTGGATGATGGCTGGTGCCAAGCAAGAGATAGGCTAGAGGTTATGGAGGACGATATTCAAGAAAAATAAACATGACATTGTCAAGAGGAAAGCTAATTAAAAGTAACTAAGTAACTTTTACTCAAATTACATTTTAAGTGAAGTAGCCTACTTTTTACTTTTACTTGAGTAGATTTTTAGATAGCCTAGGTAGCCTACTTTTACTTGTACTTGAGTATAATTTAGGCAAAGTAAAGATAATTTTACTTGAGTACACATTTTCTGTACTCTTTCCACCTCTGATTATTAGACTACTATTAGCCTATTTTATTATATGGTGTGACGTCATCGGTCGAATGCTCAATCCATTTCAGTGGGGCTCCCCCACGTTCGCACGTCTGTTATTTAAGACTTTTCACTGCTAAAGCGACTTTTCAACAAGACTCTAATCAGCTGCTGTGATAGACAACACCTGTTGTCCTGGCTACACGCACGCATTGCCTACTCAAGACCAGCGATTTCGCTCAGACAGACGCTGTTCTACTAGACTAGCACTTGTTGTCAGGTCGACGTAGCGGCTCCAAGTTGAGGACGTGACGAGGTCTCATACCGTGCCTGCTGAAAGGCGTTTTTTTAAATAATTTAAATCATTTGTTCATGGCACTTTCGCCCTGTTACTACTTGAACTATTTAAGCAACGGATTTAGGAGACACACCATAAGCCACCACAAAAGGGGACCAATGAAGAGTGAAGTGCCTGGACAAGTGGTAAGAAAAATTATCTTCCTTTTTCTGTGGTATGATTTTGGTTGATATGGACTCGTTGGCAAGGTGATATATACCGAAGTTCCCGGATGTGGATACTATAAAAAGCCAGGCCGTCGTTCATTTACCATGTAACGCTATGCAGCACAACGGCTCTCGCTTGTCCACAGAAAAAGAGCAGCAGAAGTTTGAAGTTTTGAAGCTGAAATTTGTCCATTTATGCTACCAAACAGCGTGGCAAGTCAGTATATTTAACTACTACGTTTGTCAACATGCTTGTCAGTTGAGATATGCTATTATGTGTTAGATTAGATAGCTAGTTAAGCTAAATTGGAGTTAGCTAATATGATTGTCTGCCGTTTTTGCAACCGAAGTTTAGCCACTTTGAAAGGTTATGTATTGCACTGTAGAATCCACAGGAATGAACCTCGCTGTGTGTTTAAGTGTGAATTCGCTGGTTGTAAACAGACATTTTGCACATATGCAGCGTTTAAGGGCCATTTTTATCGACGCCATGGCAATGAGCCCGCGCTTTCTGGTACCTCAGCCATTGTTTCAAATTTGTCCTGTGGCGTGCCCCTGTGTTCGCGCCGTTTTCAGACCGTTAAAGAACTCCTGTCTCACTTAAAAGAGCATCTTGTAGAGGGGCGACCAGTGGCATGTCCAGTAACTGGTTGTGAAAGGAATTTTACTTTAAAGTCATCCTTTACTGCCCACATGTCCAGGAAACACGGGGATTGTTCAGCGAGTAACATCAGCGACATCTACAAAGATGTTACGCTGCAGTCGTCTGATGCTGTATTCCCAAATGCGTCTGAAAACTTAGCCCCAGATAATGCTACACTTGAGGAGGTACCTCCTAATTTGAATGAGGCATTCATGAGAAACATGTGCTTGTTCTATTTGAAGTTGCAAGGCCAACTTCTCCTTCCAGCCTCAACAATTCAAATAATCGTTGAAGAAATGCAAAATTTACACGAATTAGGGCAGGAGTACACTTTAAGCAACCTACAGAAGCTTTTGAGAGAGGATCAAGGTCTGACTGATGATGCTATTTCGAAAGTTTTTACCTGTGTAAAGGACTCTGATATTTTCACTACCTGTCACCAGGGCCCACTGAGATCAATTTATTCAAGAGCACAGACATTCAAAACTATGTTTCAGTACATAGAACCTGTAAAGGTTGAATTAGGAAGTGATGAAAATATGTTAAAGAGGTTTGCTTATTACATTCCTGTGAAGCAAACATTGACCAGCTTACTTCAGTCAGAATTGTGGAAAAATGCAGTGTCACAACAGTCTTGTGCTTCAGATACACATGTACTTTGTGATATAAGAGATGGGAAAATCATTAAGGCAAATGAGTTTTTCACAGAAAATCCAGGTTGTCTTCAGCTGATTCTGTACCAGGATGCTTTTGAAATAGTCAACCCCCTTGGCTCTGCAAAGAAAAAGCACAAACTTGTTGCAGTGTACTTTTCTGTAGCCAACTTACCTGTTCATGTGAGGTCCAACACTGATCATATGTCCCTTGCCTTGCTCTGTCATGAGAATGACCTTAAACACTTTGGACCTGATAAGATCTTTTCAGAGTTGATACAGGACTTAAAAGATCTGGAACAAAATGGCATGACTGTTAGTGGTGAAACTGTCAAAGCAGCTTTGTGTTGTATCGCTGGTGACAATTTGGGATCTCACAATATCGGAGGGTTTACTGAAAACTTCAGTACATCGAAGTACTTTTGCAGATACTGTGAAATAACACGGCATGATTTTAATCATGATCCAAATGTTTGTGGTCCACAGCGCAACCCTGAAAATTACGAGGCAGCGGTCAGACAGCTCCAAGAAGAAGACATCCAAGAAGTCAAAGGAATCAAGGTGAATTCAGTTTTCAATGACCTGAAATCATTTCATGTATGCCAGCCTGGTCTTCCACCTTGCTTGGGCCATGACTTATTTGAGGGTGTCTTATCCTATGATGTCGCACTCTTCCTGAAATATTTCATAAAAACAAAGAAGTGGTTTACTTACACACTTCTGAATAGGCGCATCAGACAGTTTAAATACAAAGGATCTGATGCCCTCACAAAACCCTGCTGTGTCAACTCTGGTGCATACAAACTGTCTGGTCAAGCTGTCCAAAATTGGAATTTGTTGAGGTTGCTGCCGGTGCTAATAGGTGACAAGGTGCAGAATCCAGATGATGATGTGTGGCAGTTGACGCTACAGCTGAAAGATGTTGTTGATTTGGTTTGTGCACAGATGATTTCCTTGCCACAGGTAGCTTATCTAGACATCACTATCCAAGAGTATTTGGAGTCAAGGAAGCGTTTGTTTCCTGAGACACGGCTAAAGCCAAAACATCATTACTTACGTCATTATCCTGCACTAATTTTGAAATTTGGCCCACTTATCAGAGTATGGACAATGAGGTTTGAAAGCAAACATGCATACTTCAAAAGATGTGCAAGGCACTTAAAAAACTTTAAAAACATCTGTCTCACATTCTCTGAAAGGCATCAAATGTTTCAGGCATATTTGTCAGCTGAAGTAGGAAGCACTCGGATGTTACAGGTGAAAAACGGTTGTCCTTTTGTTCCGAATCTTTACAGTGATGAAATCAGGAACGCTGTTGCTGGTTTTGACTTCTTAGAAAGTGATACATGTGTCTCAACAGACATTCAATACAAGGGCACATCATACAAGAAGGGAGATTTCCTTGTTGCAAAAAATGATGAGTCCATGGAGTTTGGAGAGCTTGTTGTAATTTTAATACAACATGATGCAGCTGTTTATTTTGTGTTGGACATGTATACATCTGACTATCACAATGAATACCACCTGCACTCTGTAACAAAACTGACTCCACAATTGCTTTGCCTTAACATCACTGATTTAGTAGATTTCTACCCCCTAAAATCATACATCATCGATGGGCACCGAGTCATTCCATTAAAGCACAGCGTGTTGTCCCTGTGAAGATCCACACACACTATGCTGTAGATAGCATGTCAAAATGCATGCTGTCAGATACGCATCAACCTCAAGTATGCAAGTTATAGCGATCACAGCAGGTGCCACTTATGTGTTGTTTATAGTTTTACATGTACATAGTCAATATTCTCGCTAGACATTAGCTAAATGTATGATTGTTTTTCTTTGTCTTTTCCCTATCGTGCAGAAATGGCATTCCTACAAGATGCCATCCATGAGGTCCTACCCGACTTACCTGATACAGCCAGAGACACGTTGGTGGAAACTCTACAGTCACTGGGCGTAGAGACATCTTCTGACTTGCAGTTTGTAACGGAGGCCGATTTACTGCCAGTGTTGCGACCTATTCAAGTTCGTAAAGCAGTGGCTGCTTGGACTGCTAAATGTAAGTATGATGCAGTCAATGTTACAGACATGAATATGAAATTGATCTAAAAAAAAAAAGATGTGTAATACTCTTGTGTGTTGTGTTTTAAAGGCCCTATCCAGGATGGTACCAATTCATCTCGTTCCTCAGAATCACCAGGAACTACTTCATCTTCTATGACTGCTCTCCTCTCACCAACAACCTCCTCAAGCTCTTCCACCATCAGTCAAAGCCCGGTTATTGACTGGGCCGATACTTTTGCTGTCCCGTGGAACAAGTTTCCAGAAGAACTGACCCAGGCATTGGAGAGAGGGAAGCGTCCAACTCCACGGCTGCGGAGGGAGATGGTGAGGATAGTTGTGCGTGAAATGATTCAGAAATCAGCACAAGTAAATAAAAGGCACACCACTGTAGTGGCCAAAAAAATGGTTGCGAAATACCCCAAGTCACTGCAGGATGTCATTGAAGGGGACGTAATTGGGGCAGGGTACCACTCCCTCGTAAAACAGCTGCAAAATAGACTTGAAAACGCAAAGCGATCCTCAACACCAAAGACAAGGAAAAGAAAACAGTGCACAGAGTCTGACACAGACGAAATACCTGTTGAGAAAAGGGCAGCAATTCAGGATACCTACGGCTGCGTCAAATGGGAACTGAAGTTCCTGCCACTTGGGGAGACCACAGAGAGCCAACAGCAGAGCCAAGAGGAACTCAAACGCCTGTCCAAAGAAAATGCCCCAAACCAGGATGTGGTGAAAAAACTTACCAGATCGACATTCTACACCCAACGCAAAGAAGTAAACAATGGAAAGGAAATCAAACACTTCTTGGCAGACTGGCCATTTTTATTTGATGACGTGGGCATGGCTGTTCATTTCGAAGAGTTGACCGGGGTTAGCCCCAAAGAGACATTTTTAAGGAATTTGGACCTCAAGGGGGAAAGACTTCTTCATTACTTGAAAACGGTCGCTGTGAACAAGTCCAAGGCCCTACTCCAAGCTTTTACCAAGATTCAGCTGATGGTGAGAGAGCACACAGGCCCCTCAGACAAAGTGTTGGAGATGGTGCTGCTTCTGTTGTCTTACTTCAACGAAAAGGAAGAGTCAATGTTCACATACGTGGAGGACACTTGCCTGGCAGATGAGGTGCAGATGGACCAACTTCCCTTGACGCCAAACATTGTTGTCTGTGGTAAGTTGTTGACCATGTCACTCTCTCTCCGTCACACGTTACAGATGTAGATACGCAATTCAGGAATAGCTACAGCTCCAGGCGACTTTATTAGAATAGCATGAAAAAGTTGATTTATTTCCATAATTCCATCAATAATGTTAAACTGTCATGGATTGTAGATTCATGGTCCAGTTGTTTAATTATTCCAATTATTCAATTTTTTCTTTTTACATATTTTGGCATTCCAGCTTAAAAAACCCATGAATTGGGGAATTCTCATCATTAGAATATTGTAATAAAATCACAATTTTCTTCATCAAAATTCGTTTCACATCAGTGCACATCAAATCAGTTGAAATTTGGTACTTTCTACATAACATGCAATGTTCAATACTTGGTTAGGACTCTCTCTGTCTTAATAACGGTCATGATGCGTTTAACATTGAAGTCAATGGCAGAAACAGTGCATGGGAGTAATGGAAGCCCAGATATCCTTGATGCTTTGCCGTCAGCTGTTCTTGTTTGTTGACCTGGTGTCCCACACTTCACTCTTCAATATACCCGTAGATATCCATGCTACGTTTTGGTGTTAACTCACCAGTTTAATTCTAACTCACCAGAAATAAAACCCCATTCATTTTCAATGGGGTTTCATTTCTGGTGATTTAGAATTAAACTGGTGAGTTGGTGCCAAAACGTAGCATGGAAATCTACAGGGTATATTGAAGAGTGAAGTGTGGGACACCAGGTCAGCAAACAAGAACAGCTGAAAGCAAAGCATCAAGGATATCTGGGCTTCCATAACTCCCATGCACTGTTTCTGCCATTGACTTCAATGTTAAACGCATCATGGCCGTTATTAAGACAGAGAGAGTCCTAACCAAGTATTGAACATTGCACGTTATGTAGAAAGTACCAAATTTCAACTGATTTGATGTGCACTGATGTGAAACGAATTTTGATGAAGAAAATTGTGATTTTATTACAATATTCTAATGATCCGAATTCCCCAATTCATGGGTCTTTTGAGCTGGAAGACCAAAATATATAAAAAATAAACAATTTAATGATTGGAATAGTTAAAAAACTGGGCCATGAATCTATAATCCATGACAGTGTAACATTATTGATGGAATTATGGAAATAAATCAACTTTTTCATGCTATTCTAATAAAGTGGCCTGGAGCTGTAGTTGCTTTGGTTGTGTGTCTAAAAGAGTCATTGAATGTAGAAGAGAAGACTACACTTTCTTGCTTTTTCTCTTAAAATGTTTAATGCACCATGTTACACAAATACGTTTTGGATGAAGCTGTCCTCAGTGTGTACTTCCAAAACTCGTTTGTAACATGGTGCATTAAACATTCTAAGAGAAAGCAAGAGTGCTTTTCTCTTGTACATTGCATGACTTTGGCAAATGTCAAGATCTCTCAAACACACCCTCCATAAATTGTCCTCTTGTTTATTTTTGTGTTTGTAGGACAATCCTGCTACTCGGCAAAGAGATGGATGTTGAGTGTGGACCGTATTATCGTCCAGCCCAGTATCCACTCATTCCTAACTGCGCTGTGGTTGATGTTTGGCAGTTTCTTCGTGTTCAACATTCACTACCCAGCATCCCTTGCATCCACACTGGAGTTCCTACAGAGGTTTGTGTTTATTATTAAAAAATGTTTAGCATACATCCTAGTAACTAGGCTGACTTTATATTTAGTGTACCGGTAATAATAATAATTTATAAAAAAGACAGCTTGTTTCGGAGAGCTTCCTGGACTCAAAGAAAGTTTGGTTGAGGTGCTCTTCGGATGGGAAAACTGACGGTGCCAAAACTCTGAAGGGACTCCAAGGCACTCTCTTTTAGAAAAAGGTCAAAAAGCCTTTATTGCGATGGCTTGGTCATATTAGACATTTAAAAGACTCTGACTCCCCGATGAAGGCATGACTGCCGAAACGCTTCAAACAGTGGCAATTGTGAAACGGATGTTTTTTAAAATAATAAAGAACCAATCAGAAGCTTACACATTGTGGTTGTGCAGATCAGGTGACAAGCTGTCATTACCTGAAAAATCCACCGGGTGTCCTAACCCCATACTGAGCAAAAAAAGTCATGAAGTGTCCAATTCTTTGAGGGGAAAAAAAAGAATTGGACACTTGGTGACTTTTTTGCTCAGTATGGGGTTAGGACACCCTGTGGATGATTCAGGTAATGACCGCTTGTCACCTGATCTGCACAACCACAATGTGTAAGCTTCTGATTGGTTCTTTATTATTTTAAAAAACATCCGTTTCACAATCAGAAGCTTACACATTGTGGTTGTGCAGATCAGGTGACAAGCTGTCATTACCTGAAAAATCCACCTGGTGTCCTAACCCCATACTGAGCAAAAAAAGTCATGAATTGTCCAAATCTTTGAGGGGGAAAAAAAGAATTGGACACTTCGTGACTTTTTTGCTCAGTATGGGGTTAGGACACCCTGTGGACAATTCAGGTAATGACAGCTTGTCACCTGATCTGCAGAACCACAATGTGTAAGCTTCTGATTGGTTGTTTATTATTTCAAAAAACATCTTTCACAATTGCCACTGTTTGACTCCCTGATGAAGGCATGACTGCCGAAACGCGTCAGAGTCTTTTAAATGTCTAATATGCCCAAGCCATCACAATAAAGGCTTTTTGACTTTTTAAAAAGAGAGTGTCTTGAATAATAATTTATAACTGGGTGTTGAACAAATGGTTAGTTGTTGAGCAGATTTAGCTTTGTGTGTGTGCTTAACATTGTCTCCTTTTGCTTTGTCTTGTTTTTCACTGTTCCAGGTGTTTCTTTTCCATCAACCCGGAGAGGGGCACAAAGGTGGAGAAGACCAGCACAACACGATTGCATGTGAACCCCAGAGTTCTCACCCTCATTCAAGACCTCTCTGATCATGAATGGTGCTCACAGTAAGATTGATTAGTGATTCTCATCCCGCACCCCCCCCCCCATCACACATACAACTATTCATACACACACTGAAAAGTAGAGCTACTCACTCACAAAGCCACCCCCACACTCACACATATTCATACGCGCACTGAAAATGAGAGCTTCGAACCCACTTACCACCCACCCCCCAACGTACATACCCATGTTCACATTCATACACCTTTTCACAACCCCCCCACCCCCCCCCCCCCCCACACGCACACACACACACACACACACACACACACGCACGCACGCACGCACGCGCGCGCACACACACACACACACACTTACTTTAAATGACAGCTTCTCTCTCATACACATTCATATACACACACTTAGAAGGAAGGCTTCTCTCATGCTCGCTCACTCATATACATGTGTATATATACAGGGTTCCCGCGGGTTATTAAAAATATTAAAAAGGCATTGAATTTAGTTATCCAGCATTAAGAGCATTAATAGCATTGAATTAGCTGTTAAAAGTCGGGAATTTTTTTCACTGCGGCATTAAATTTTCAAAAAACATTTCAGTGTGCAACCTAAAGGACGAAGTTTTTTTTTTTCATAATGAAGATGACGCACAGAACGTCAATACCCATGATTCGTTGTAGAACGCTACTGTAAACACAAATCTAGAGTGCAGCGGCGTCATTTTTTGATGAGGTGAGGTGAAGAATGGGAAAGTGCCGGTTTAACCCCAAGTGGCTGCAGGATCCAAAATACTTTTGGGTAAAATCTGTGCCGAATGACCGCGAGGCGTGCTGCACACTATGCAAGAAAACGTTTACGCTGGGCTTTTTTCATAATGAAGATGACGCACAGACCGTCCATTCGTTGCACTGTAAACACGTGCACAAACCTTGAGTGCTGCAGCGACAACGGGAAGTGTAGCATTAACAATTATCTATCCTCGATGTAGCGCACCAGTATTTTTTCCACTAACCAGCAAAGTTTTATTTGTGCCGTCCAAGCACCAGTTGAACTCGAGAAGCAGGTTGTGATCAAAGCCACCCCCCTTTATATTCATTGTGTTCATGCAAACAGTGGAGAACTGACGTTGTGGAGTGTTACCGGTTTTCTTGGGGTATTCTTTTTAAGGCTATTGAACGTTGTGAAGCAAACTTAAGGAGCAATCAGAAATCCACCGCTGTCATTTGTAGCCATTTCAATTTCATGACAAAGCTGTGTTACAAACGCAATTAGGCTACTTGGCGAGACAGACCTATCGATTGGTCGCAACTAGTAGATGTATCACCAACGACCACCGACATTAATTAACACACTCTTGTTTGAGGAGCTCCTAAAAGCGTTAGCAGAAAACAAGGCGACGTCATGCAACATTTAGCCTCTTTTTAAAATCTTGCATTGATTTTTTGAGGTGGCCAATAATAACCACAGACGCGTAACCGCGGTTAAATCACACACTGGTTAGGCTACAGTGCACTCCACACAGCAACGCGTGGGCACGCTATACCTGTTGGTAGCAAACTTGACTCGTATCAAATCCCGTCTCTGAACTATTTCCCCTTGCTGTTCGGAAAAAAGACGACTACTTAGTTGATCTTGTTTTAATCGATGCGCTGCTAAACCAGGAGACCTGACCCATCTATGAATAGGGGGGCTCACGGCGCATTTCCTTACCGAATCCTGCTCAGATAATGCATACTTCCCAGAATTGCGCATGGTGAAAAATAGTAAACAAGCATGGACGCATGCATGGTCTTATCGGATAATCATTATTGTGGCCATTCGACTATGGCAGTGCTATTCTCAAATACCTGTAAAACACTACATTAAGGGGGATCATTACTTGCACAACTAGCCCTATGACCAATAACTTGTTGACTCAAAAAATGAGTGGGTTATTGTCAGTTTAACGCTCAAATTGTAAATGGTACATTTAAATGTAGGCAATTATGCTTTTTGAACGTCATTATAATGGAGTGAAGAAAAACGATTAGGCCTAATTATTAGGCCCAACAACAATAATAATGGTCTACTCCAATTTAGTCTGATAGGTTTACATTATATTGGCTAATACATGTTGAAAGACAGATAGGCCTACTGTATGAATATATAGGTTACAGTACATGTGCAAATTATGATTAGGCCTATGATTGGTCTACTTCATCCTAGAAAATGTCAATAGCCTATAAAAAACAGCAAATGTTCCAATTCTTTCTGTGTTTGGCTGATCTGTGCTCATCACAGCAAGTCGGTAATCTGCAATTAACAAATAAATAGTGCTTTTTGAAGCAGCTTTTTGAATTCAATTCTGGGGTTTGTTTAAGTAAAATAAATCTGAGATGCTACAATGCAACTTTGCATGTGTTTTAATTGTATTTTCCATAAATGTACATTCTTGTGCCAAACAGAGAGGTAATCTCTTAAGAAGTAATGAGGTTTGAATTTGATACGCGCTTTCTTAATTGAATTTCGTTCAATATTATTGAAATAATGGGTGCGATAAAAGTATTAAATTTTATGTGAACATGCATTAAAAAAGGTCTTAAAAGCATTGAATTTAGGTTTAACAATCCTGGGGGAACCCTGATATATGCTCGGCCTTTCGTTTCTGATGCCGTGTACGAGCATTGTTCTTATTTTGGAGAAGAATATTTTTTATTTTATTATTCATTTTTAACCAATGTGTTGCAACTTGTGCTGGTTCTAGCACCAAAGAAAGAAAAAACTCCCTTTTCTTTTCAAACTTGTGCTGGTTCTAGCACCAAAAAAAGAGGAAAAAACTGCCTGTCGTTCAAACGCAAACATTTCCCATTTTTATCTGGGATAACAATCACAGATTTTTGTTTTGCACTAAAACTTTTGTTGCACTAAAGCTGAAAATGTATCGGCCTCAATGTTTTTTGTTTATTTTTTTTAAACAATATTGTCTTTGTTTACAAAGTTGTGCCATATTTTTCTTTACAAAAAGTGGTTGGTTTGCTACAATAAAGTTGTATATTTGAGGAATTCTCTCTGGCATGGATTGATGTCTTTTAGTACCCTGCTATTTACCATACCAGTGTTTCCCACAGACCATGCAGCATTGTGTGGTGCTATGCCCCCATCACTCGTGAAAACCATTGGGTAGTATGGGTTTTGTGCATTTTTGTATGCCTTATTTGACATAGACATTAGAAGAGGTGAACTACATTTGTGGTGCTCTGTTTTAATTTTGTGGTGCTGCGCCACAGAATGGTGCATGTTTGGGAAACGCTGCTAATGATTTTGCAGTTGAATGGGTGGCTGAACTAAAAAAAAAAAAAATGCTAAATGGTTCTTGTTTCTCACAGTCAACCTGGTAAGACGAGGTGGAGGCTACCTTTTTTGCCTGTTTCAGATGATGTTTTTAGCAGAAATACAATATTTAAAAAATCCTGTAGTTTTAACGGAAAAAAACTGGCAGCTGGGGTTACCAGAACAATTTTGTACAAATTACAGCAAAACTGTAATTGGCTTTACTGAATAACATGTACATTTTACGGTTTAAACCTGGACATAAAACACTGGAATCCTGTCATATATATTTTTTAAATCCTGTAGTTTTAACGGAAAAAAACTGGCAGCTGGGGTTACCAGAACAATTTTGTACAAATTACAGCAAAACTGTAATTGGCTTTACTGAATAATATGTAAATTTTACGGTTTAAACCTGGACATAAAACACTGGAATCCTGTCATATAAGCATGGACACTATGCAACTTTAACAAGTCCTTTGTGTTATATACTGGTGTGAGGTGTACAATATACCAAACAAAGTGTTCATTTTTACACCTAAAACCAGTATATAACACACTGGACTTATGTTACATATACATGGTGTCCATGCTTATATGACAGGACTCCAGTGTTTTGTGTCCGGGTTTAAACTGTAAAATGTACATGTTATTCAGTAAAGTCAATTACAGTTTTGCTGTCATTTTTACGGAATTGTTCTGGTAACCCCAGCTGCCAGTTTTTTTCCGTAAAAACTACGGGATTTTTTTTACAGTGTATGGCGGGCCTTTATGAAAATAAAAATGCAATATGCAAAGTCAATAGCAAGATTGTAGGCCTACACCTTCCGTAGCTTTTAAAACGTGACAGGTTTACAAGCGTGTTGTGTTGGACTTAGCGTTGGTGCGTGCACAAATACAAATAGGCCTATGCTAGCCATGCCGTGTGTGGTCTGTTGCATCGCCTGTAAAAAAAAAAAAAAAGTGTGTTTTCTACCCGCTTTCTGGTCCATTGTTATTTTAAAACTCTTCCCCAGGGAAACTAGGACATGCCGCCTCCTGGAATGTACTTCTGCGAGCGAGCGCCATAATTTAACCCCAAACGTCTTTGAGTTTGGTCGACTGTTTTAGGCAACACATTGAAATATAATTTGATTTAGATTGTTGTTTTTGGTTGGACAACAGAGATGTCAAACAGACCCATGTGAATTGCTACATGGGTTAAACAAAATATTCGTCTCTTTTACAACAGCTGAAGGAGTCCAAAGAGCAAGGACCATCAAAGCAGCTGGCACTTTCTCTACTGAGTAGCCTAAATAAACAAACTCTATAGACATTAAAACACACCAATATTTCCCTCCTTAATCGATAATGCTGTTCTGTTTGATAAGTGCAGCGCTAAAACATGCAAATCCGTCGCTCTATAGCCTACGCAGTTTTATTCCGAACCGTTATGTGCTGCTCGGGTGTGGAATTAGGACTGGTTCAACTCGTGATTGACGGGCCCGTTGAAGTTAATTCCGGGACCTCGCATATTGAGGCTATCCCGCGGTGAGGTGACATGGCTTTTAGACATTTTTGGAATTTTTTGGATGGCCTTGATTTACCTCTAGACACAGTGAGCTCCCCGCGTGCCCCGAGGCCCGTTGTTCAGCGTTTACATGCGCACGCGGTCCGGGGATTAGAAAACTCGGCGTCTGAAACCCCAGATGTCCCCCGGTGCCGCGTGGCGCCTAATTAAAACCCAAAGCCCCGCATGCAGCTCAGGACTGGGTCTCGCGCCACCGGCCTTTACTCATTAAGGCGCCGTGGGTTCTATGTGTGCGAGATTGACTGTTGCGAGTTTCGCGTGACAGTTCAGCGCTGTCATCGAAATATTAAAGTAGTTTCACGGTCAATTTTCATCACTTCTTAATTATCGCCCTGTTCCAGAAAAAAATGAGACTCGAGCAGTTTTTCAGACCCACCGCAAACATTTTCAAAAATCCAATTAATTTTGCCCGTGGCCATTCTTACTCTGATGGTGGTTATTTCCGAAATAATTTCCTGTGTATATTTTTAATGGACCAATTTTAGAAGAGTAAAACGTTAAAGTAATTGTCCTGTATTGCATGTTATCTAGCTCTATATGCCCTATAGGTATAAATAAAACGCCTCTTTAAGCCATAATGTGGGCTAGTTAGACCTACAGCAGTCTCAAAAACGACTGACGGATGCTGTCAAGAGCCATGTGAAAATCCCTCTCTCTCTCACACACACACACACACACGGATGAAAAACAGTGTGTTCGATTCCTATATTGCAAGTCTAACCCTAACCCTATTTTTTTTTCCTTCTACCCAACACTGATTTTCCCATAACCCTAACCCCAAAATTAAAACGAAATACCCCCCCCTGATGCAGTCAAATCCATTCCAACCCATTCGCGAAGATAGGCTATTCCTGTGTAATTTTACTAGACATATAAATTGTTTGTTTATGTTTTTCCAATTTGTGATCTTAATCTTTCTTTTTTGCAACAAGTAGCAAAGCACGGGAGCATTCCAATGCACGGGAACAGTGAGGCCCTTTGCAAGTACGGCTATGTTTTGCTACCCTGAATATATTCTTGCAGACGTTTGTCTGCCCCACGGTTGACGGTCTCTAATGGAGGGTGCAGGATAGATGTGGGGCTTTTTAACTGAAGGAGTCGTCAAATCAGGCATGTGTGGTGACCCACGCTCACGTACCGTATCTTCGCTTCTCTACAGACAACACAGACGAAACCGAACGCTGGCAGTTGTGCTTCCTCGTTTAAAGGATTCTGTGTGTCATTTTAGATGAGGACATGAGTACCAGGCCCTCCACCAGCCTCGAACATGCGGAGCCACTTCACAGAGCGACATGCTCAAAGAGCGCCACAGACGCTCTCCAACGCGTCAAATGGAAACTGCAAGTGTCCTTCAAAGGCTGTCTTTGCCCACAACCTTCATCGACGATTGTTCTGATATGCTGAAGGGCAGCTTACGGCAAGAGTCAGGCAGTCGCTAATTGAAACTCTAGGCAGGACAATACGGGGCGAATAAAGCTCCGCGCCTTGGCCCCTTACAGGAGTCCGCTACGCCGCTAACTTGGCCCCATTCACCCGGCCGGCGCCCACTTAATGAATGCACTTGCTCAATGCTTTAAAGATGCTGGACCGAAATGAGCAGAAGAAAATCCGCCTTTTCTCTTCCCCCACCACCCCCCCCCCCCTCTCTCTCTCTCTCTCTCACACACACACACACACAACCCCCCCCCCCCCCTGTACCCACCCCCCCACACACACACACCACCACCACCACCACAACCACCCCAACGACCCCCTTTTCTACCGAACACTGTCCCCCTTTCCACCCTTCGTCATAACAGGATTTGTCTATTCGTCTACAGACGCCTCAAGTGAGTCTAGACGAGAGAGCGCGCACAGTTTCCACATTTGCCCCACAAAAACAGAAAATAAAAGAAGAAAAGGAGCCAATTTTGATCAATTCCATTTTACCGGCAGCAGCCCTGAATTTGCAATCTATGATGTGCTTTGGCGTGACGTGTGCTCCCTGCCTGTTGGCATGACCCAATTATTTAAAATGGCAATTCCAGGCCCTGATTAGAAAGAAAAAACTCATCTGAACTTCGTGTATGTCTACGATTCTGCAGATAAATTTAGAGCATGGGCATGGACTGAGTTTTTGAAGTGCATGTGACGCGGGGCAGCCTGAGCAGACAAGACCTGTTATCCGAGTGAAAAAAGGAAGAAGAAAAACCTGGGGGAATTCTTGGATTATGGCCTCTTTCAGATGGGATTAAAGCCACTTTCCCATACCACACACTCCCGCAGATGCGGAGCGCGGAGAAAGCGCCAGTTTACCGTCATAGATGTAGCTAAAAGACCCCCCCCCCCTGATTGTAGTGTGGAAAAAATACTTTAGGCAAAATATGGTCTTCCAAAATATAGCCCTATTTGGGAAAATAATATCCGAAATCCAGAAAATAATTCATCTGTTATTCACTTTAGTTTTAGTTAATTCTAATTTTATGTTATAAGCGAGGGCTAATAAAAACAAAAATCATGTTTTGTTTGAATCCTGTTGAATGCAGAAGCGCCCTGTCAGTCGCCCGTGAGATTTGACTTCATGCGGATCATGCCATGGCGATGGTGATTAGATCAAGTCTACCCCCAGGCCGACACTCCTAATCGCCTCCCTAATTGCTATCGTGGGTTTCAATCCCATTAAGATGGAGCTGTGGTGATGACGGATTCGTCCAAGAGTGAGGGGTTCGATGCCCGGTGCTTCACGCGCACCTTTTAGAACCTTAGTTGTGGCTACATTGAACCTGCTGTTTCAAATTAATTATTATAAATATTAGCACGTTGGAATAGCCAAACATTTGGAGGTGTCCCGGTTTGAGCGGCAGCGCGAGGCGAGAAGTGCGCGCGGTCATGGCAGACTGATGTGGATCACAAATCAACATAGCAGAGAAGATGTGGACACAATCACAACCACAACAACCCGAAGATATAAACATAAACACAACAAAACCCCGACATACTGAGTTCAGTTCGCAGCCCGCCCTGCCGGCGAGTGTGTGTTTATTCTTGTGTGACCGGTTCAATCATCAGGGAATTATAATACACATGTTGGACACAGGGGTGGGGGACTGCACGAGAGGGCTGGGGGGATGGTCACCATTTTGATACATTTAAAAAAGTAATATCTGGGGATTTTCTTTTACAAATGTAATAATAATAATAATAATAATAGTAATAATAATAATTTATCATCAGTAATACTTGAACATAAAAAAACTATCAAAGTCACAGTAAAGTCGTCGCAGACGCGAAACTGGAGTATTTGCATGGGTGTCTACAACGCATTATCATCACAGTTTGAAAAGCTACTACAGATTTTTAAAAAACACATAGTTAACGGGAATCAGAGTGTTCCTGCCTCCTCGCTGATTGTCTCTCCAACACTCATAACCTCATAAGCATTTTATCTTAAATAGATTAGTGCATTTTTTTTAACGAATCGCCTCGTTGACGAGCACCAAACATTCTCCACACACACACACACACACACACACACACACACACACACACACACACACACACACACACACACACACACACACACACTTGGCCTGATCAAAGGGTTGCTGGGCCTGCCTGGCCGGTGGAGGGTCGCTGAGCCGTAAGAGGCTTAGAGAAAGCTGCTCCATTCAGGATGCTTAACCGAGGCGAGGAGAGCCGCGGCTTCTTCTTGATCATTTCTCACTCCGACCTCGGAGAAGATTTTTTTTTGTTCCGTGTCTTTGATCAAAGTTAAGGAGAGTTCACACCAAGTTTGCCAGGAGTTAACTGCCACACAGGTGCAACCGTTACCCACAAGACACTTGCTCGTGAGCAGGCAGGTACTTCCAAGTGTCCACCGAGGTTGAGAAGTTCTTACGTCACCCCCGAGATCAGTTAATTTCTCTCCTCTGTCTCTCTTTAATCTTTTCTTCCTCTCTTCCTCGTCCGTGAGATACAGGCACGATATGAATCTGAGGAGCAAGGGTGCACAGTCCCGTGGCCAAAGGCTGCAGTGTTCCCGGCCTCGCTCTCGGCCTCGTGCGTGCGTAGTGTTTATGTCTCTAAATGGCTCGTGGCATGTAATTCCAGTGCTGCTGCGCGCGGGTTCGAACACGCAGCCGCAGAGAGTTCACAACACCTGGAACTTCCACGATGAAGTCTGGTCTTTGTAATCCAAGCAGTCCGCGTTGAAATTGAGTTTCCACGACGCGCTTTGGTCTTTGTAATCCAGGCAGTCTGTCGGTGCCGAGCCGAATCCCAGTCCCGTGGCGCCGTAACTCTGGGCGGAGAGCGAGGCTGGTGGGCTCAGGTGGTTGGTGACCGTGTTGGTGCCCATGGGACTCAGGCCCGCGCTGGGCCCCGTTAGCTGGTGGTGCATTGGCGACAGGTATGACCCACAGTCCATGCCGCCGAAGTAGGATGTCGATCCAGAGTAGCTCTGGCTGTAGCCGGACGCCTGTGTGTAGGTGATTGGATAGGAGCGCTGCATGCAGGACGCGGAGGAGGAGGTAGACAAGGGGTCGGAGAGAGGGGAGATGGACGCCGGGCTCCAGATGGACGCCGGGGCCGTGCTACTGGAGATGGCCGGCACAGAGGTGCTAGAGGGCGGCGTGAACTGACCACTGGCCCCACTCTCCGAGCTCACCACCTCCCTCACTGGGGAACTCTTCTTCTTCACGGGACGGACTTTGCTCTGGGCGCCGCTCTGGGACTGTTGCTGCTGCTGGCGGCACTTGGCTCGTCGATTCTTGAACCAGACCTGCAATGTGGGGCAGAGTTGCCAAGCAGAGGGGGTGAGCACACACTACAAGCAAGACTGGCACTGACAAGCAAACACACACAACCAGCAATGCTGGCACCAATATACAAACAAGCACATAGAGCAAGCAAGTTTGGCACTGAGACAAACACAGTAAAAAAAAATATGTGCTGTTTTAAACACTACCATTAATAGTCAAATTAATACTTTTCTATCTAGTCCTACTGGGTCCCGCTCCGTTAGAATAGTTTGGCAGGATTTGCCATTAGGCTAATGTGCACAGAAACACACTGAAAAGAAACCACCTGCCAGTAGAGTTGCCAAACAGAGGGGGGAGCAAAGACAGCAAACAGAGAGCCACCAGCACAGAGTGACATGTTGATGCTGGTGTCATGTGTACATGTCTCTGCTGCTGGACACTAGTGTCCTTAGGGATCAATAGAGTATTATCTACTCTGTACTGAACTGGACAGACAGACCTGTCGATGCACTTTCCACAAATGTGACAACCCCATAAACAGCAACTAGCTAGCCAACTGTGGCCACCCGCCACTCACTCACTCACTTGCACTCGAGACTCCGGCAAGTTTATCTTCAGGGCGACCTCCTCGCGCATGAAGATGTCGGGGTAGCGAGTCTTGGCGAAAAGGTTCTCCAGAACGTCCAGTTGTGCGCGGGTGAAAGTGGTCCTCTCCCGCCTTTGCTTCCTCGGTGTAGCTGCGTGATGAGCGGTAATCAATTAAAGTCATATTTCACAATAGTCATGATATTTGATCTAAAGCCTCATGAGGTATAGGACACAAAGGACGTTGTCATTTTCTCAAAACAATGAGTTACTGACGGGCAAAAATGGGTATTTTCCATCAATTTAGAATATCGTTTTGGAAAAAAATCAGTCATTCTGTCTGTGTCTCTTTGTCAGTGCATTAAACAGTGATGTGTTCCAGCAACGAGCAGTATCCGTTACAGCGTGACTGAATAAATAGCCCGCGGAGTTTCTCTCCCATGCGTGAGGAAACGGCTGGTTAGTTACAGTATTTGCCATTATTTAAAGGAGGTCACTCTGATGAATATTTAAAAGGAGCAATTTGTCGATTAATTAGACACACTAAAGGGCCACCGTTTGAACTGCAGCTCGCGCAGATTTCCCTCCATTTGGCGCATATTAGTTAGTATGCATCGCTCTGCGCCCCGCGGCGAGGCACTACGCATAATCCACACAAGCTGGCAGTCACACTCGATAAACACGAACAGGGCTGACGGGAAATTTCACAAAAAGTTTACTTTTCGTTTACGAAAAATACTACCACATATATGCAGGTTATTTGTTTGGTCAGTTGTAAAAGTCAAACCATGTTTTTGCCAGTTTTGGACGCCGGTGATTGTATTTTAAGGACATAAACTGCAGCTTTTTTTCCGGCTATCGGTCAAAGCAAATGTAAACAGGTCTGCAACCATGCTGTATATTGTATTGGAGTATTAGAGCTGTCGGTCTTACCTGGGTAGCCTACAGACGGGTGGAGTAGGTCCATCCCGGAGGAGGAGAGGCTCAGCCCGTTGACCGTGTACGGCGGCTGCTTCAGATACGACATCATGCTAACGTTCTAGTCGGACCGAGAGCGCGCCACAAAACAAAACACTACACTGCTGCTGGTGATGAAGATGATGGCAAGAGCAAACAGTTCAATACGGTTCCAAATATTCTGCTGTGCGTTCACTGCTTCCGTCGTTAATTGGCCACATCCACGGGGAAAGAGCTGGAGAGAAGAAGGAGAGTGAATCTCAAGTGTGCCTCAGAGTCGACTCGTCTCGGGGTGTTTTTTTTTCGCAGAGAGGCGGGACTCGGTAGCGCGCGAGGCGTATGAGATGAGAAGTGTTCCAATGCGAGCTGCCCCGCATGCGCTTCGCTCTTAAAGCGTCCTCGAGACCCCCAGCTGTCCTCGCAGACAGCGGAATACCCCCCCCCCCCCAGCCCACAAACACACACCTCCCCCACACCACACGCACACACTCTCACACATTTACGTATAAAATATCCATGTATGCATTTGCTACAATGTCTCATAATTTCCCACAAACTTTGTGTTGGCTTCCTCGGAGGTGGCCGCATTACATGTTCGCCTGATGTCTAGGCCTAGTGGAGGTAGTGGGTTCACTCTTTCCTAGTTTAGTTTAGTTTAGTTTAGTTTAATGAAGTGAGTAGGCTGGCCACCAGTTAATTAACAGACAAACTGTGGCGGTGATTGAGCAACATTAGCCAAGATAAAGCCTACTGTGTAGCAGAGAACCTAATAATGGCGATAACAAAATAGGCCTTTGGCGATGGACAAAGCGGCCGATGGTGTAACCTGCCCGCTCTCCATTCTAAAGCAATACCACCAGCCCCCGTCTCCATCCTTATCTCCCGGCCTTTGTCCGTACTAAACGGCCGCCACTTGTACATTTAAATGTGATGTCATTAAAATGTTAAGTGCAGCGGGAGCAAACAGCGGTTGCCCCTGGGGGGAGTCTCAAGACCGTAATAGGCATCGACAGTATTGACACTGCCCCCATTTCCCCCCTAATTAGGCGACGGGCTAATTAGATTTCTTCCTGCGCCGCTATCCATAGTGTTGATTAGGTGGAGAGGATTTAACCGCTATCCAAACAAACACACGCAGCAGTCATCCCCCAAATTGGCCAAGAGATCATATTCCCATTTGTCAGACAGGCTCGCCCTCACCTGACACATGACACAGACAGGGTCGCGCGCGAACACCCTAATATCCCACCTGTAACGGGAGCATGTCATGTTTGCTTAGCAAACAAAAGATTATAAAGGATTATAGCTCACCTTACTCCATAACAGGAGATCTCACATCGGCTGCAACTGAGTCTGGATCGACCAATTTGATTTAAGTGCTGTTACGCCTATTTATAGACTGGTCAATGTTATCTTCAAAATTAAGAATCACAGCTACATCATGAACCTTTAGACATTATAGGCTACATGATGAAGCCATTAGGTGAAATCTGTGATTTAATTTTCTCCATAGTCCGCGATGAGTTTTGGGCACTATATAGGCTACAGTAGGCTATCAGTTTGCCTGCGTGCCTGTGGGCAATCCTTTGGGGAGTTTGAGAGCGGGCTACTAATTTGCTTTTCTTGTGTCTGAGATGATCCCCGTCCCTGCCCGGAGGAGCTGAGCTGTGGCAGTTACTGAATGCCGAGAAATGTTTGTCTGAAATTATGCTAATTGCTAAAAATGAGGCCAAGTTCACCAAGGGCTCGTGCCCGCAATTATTCCCACCTGTGCGCATGGGCATGACGGAGACACACATACAAGCGCTCGTGCGCGCGCGCACACACACAGACGGCTCGCGACAGCTCGGGGCAGCACGGGGCAGGGAGGGCCGGAGTTAGGCTACAACACACACACACACACACACACACACACACACACACACACACACACACACACACACACACACACACACACACACACACACACACACACAGGAGCCACTGCTTGGGCGACAACGTGTTTTTACGCGACTGATACATAACATAACGGCCATCCTCCCCAATCTGTCACCGTTGAGTCAATAGAAAGCGGGAGGGGGAGGGGGGATGTGTGTGTGGGGGGGTCGACCTGTATAATAATTAATTCTTGGACAGGGTAATTATTATTATTGAGCGCGTGAGTGCGGGGCAACCGGTAGACATGGTCTACAACTATGACACAGGTTTCCCCCCTTTCCCAAAATTAATGAGATAATCCGACCGGCACGCGCTGCCCTGATTACGCGACGCTAAAGCGCGCGGCCCCTTCGCATTCGGGCTGATTAATTTTCTGCGTCACAAAAATAAAACAAAAGCGTGCGTTGTGTCTGTAAGACCAGCTGACGAGACGGGGAGTGCAGCCTCCCTCTGTCGCACTTTCTCGAGAGCACTCATTGTGTTTTGGCAATAACAATAGCTACACTATTTTTAATCATATTCACACTGGTCGCCTATTAGCCACAGCCCATTCAAAACAACTACAGGCTGCAGCAAAACAACAATAAGAAAGTTGGGTTCATCAGACGACGACAATCATACAGAATGAATGAATGTCCCATTTATTAGCCTATTATTATTATTATTATTATTATTATTATTATTATTATTATTATTATTATATAGCCTATAATTTAGTTGTTTAAGCATAGGTCTACCTAATATCTATTGGTATGATTGTTGTTGTTGTTGTTGTTGTTGTTGTTGTTGTTGGCAGCAGTCTTCAGATGACTATTTACCTTTCTGAAATATCTAAAATGATATGTGCCATCAACTCATGCATCAACATATTTAAATGCCATTTAACGGGTTTAAACAAGCAAATGTAACATTGAATGTTTAAACTAGCTAAAACAACATGAAATGTGCAAACAGGGTAGCATTCCAATAATGTCCTAAACCTGTTTTAATGTTTAAATGTAAAGAGTCAAATGTATCCCTCTTCTAGTTGGTGCCACCACTATAATATGTAAAGTGAATGGACCCCCCCCCCCTATAAAATACTCTAATATAGCGTCTAAGCTTAGTATTTTATAGTTTCTAGCTTAGTAACTTATAGCGTCTAGCTTAGTAACAGTAAAGGAGGAAGATGAAGAAGAATAGTGAGCTCGATAAGAAGGGATTCTCTATGCGGTAACCTTCTCTTCCTACTTTTGAATGGTATGGCATAGTGAGCCTCTACTTTTGAATGGCATGGCAGCAAGCCTCTACTTTTGTGCCCCTGGTTACAGGGTGTGTGTGTGTGTGTGTGTGTGTGTGTGTGTGTGTGTGTGTGTGTGTGTGTGTGTGTGTGTGTGTGTGTGTGTGTGTGTGTGTGTGTGTGTGGATGGATGGGGGGTGTCAGGCCATGGTCTCTTGGTTACGGGACGGTGTGTGTGTGTGTGTGTGTGTGTGTGTTGGGGGTGGGGGGGGGGTGCAGGGTCTCCGCCTTCTCAATTACCCAACTGGATCCCCAATTTCCATCACAAACCAGCTAACCCCAGCTTACACACACACACGCACGCACACACACACACACACACACACACACACACACACACACACACACACACACACACACACACACACACACACACACACACACACACTCCTGGGCCACTGGTTCACTAAACAGGCCTGTGGTGTCTCCATAAATATGTGTTTATGTGTGTCGCATGAGGCAAAAATGAGAAGGAGAAAAAAAAAGGTTTTAATGAGCTAGAATGGAACACGGTATTCCCAACGCTGTTTTGGGGACTTAACTGAAACAAATTGGCCACTATGACAATATGATGTCTCGTGTCTGTGTGTGTCATTGTGTGTGTGTGTGTGTGTGTGTGTAAGAGAGAGTGTGTGTGTGAGTGTGTGGGTGTGTGTTTTGGGTGTCATCTGGCTGCTCAGCTCTGCCGTTAAAAAGGCAAAAAACACTTTCTCTCTCTATCTCTCTCTCTCTCGCGCGTGCGCATGCTCTCTCTCTTACACACACACACACACACACACACTGGCAGTCGTCACCTCTCCCCTCACGGGAGCACAGTGACAAACGCCACAGTCTCTCAGTCTGTTCACGCCTGAGACACACACACACACACACACACACACACACACACACACACACACACACACACACACACACACACACACACACACACACACACACATAAACACACGCATACACACACAGGGCTAATATGCGCTAACAGCTTAACCTGGCAGCTTCAGCTTTGCGTCGCACGGCTGTCCTGTCCGGAGAAACCACACACGCACACACAGACACACACACACACACTAATACACTCACACGCACACACACACACATACACACACTAATACACACATATGCACATTAACACACACGCGCACACACACACATTAACACAGACACACTCACAGGGATCTGGAGTGACGGAGTTGCTTATGGTGCTCGAGAGCATCCAGATATTACACTTTAAGAGCATCCCCAGGGGCACACACACACACACACACACACACACACACACACACACACACACACACACACACACACACACACACACACACACACACTGAGAGCATCCAGATAGAGTTTAAATGGGCCCCCAGGGAGGGAGAGGCCATGATCCGCCCCACTGGGCTGAACAGCACACACACTACACACACACACACACACACACACACACACACACACACACACACACACACACAGTACATCAGCTATCATCAGCAGTGTTTAACACCACCGTGTGATGCACTCTGCGGGTCTGTGTACTATCACCGCTCACCTGGAGAATGCAGCTTGGAAATGCCTTGTTCAGGCATGTTAATACATTTATTTTCACGAGAAAGTCCATCTTGGTACAGCTTGTAAATACATAGCACTCTACACATTTCAGTACAGCTGCTGTTTAATTTTAAATATGGCCTGGTTTTATTTTCATATAGCCTAGTTTATTACAGCTCTAGTGTTTCTATTTTAATATGGCCTTGCTTGGTATCTCATTTTAATATTGTTTAATATTGTTAATACATAATTATTGTATAATTTTAGATCATGTGCCTGCAGTTTTACGTCGCTCTGATGATATTAGTTTAAGTATCACCCTATTTCTTTCAATTTAATTTTGAATTGTAATTTTAGAGTTTTGTTTTAATGTTATGTAGACTTCCACTGGCGAGCGGAAGGAGTGTGCACAATTAATTTGTTTGAATGTCTCTCAGCTGTTAGTTCAAAAATAAAATAAAGTAAAACATTCTGTCAGTGTGTGATGTGACTGTTACTTCTGTTGGTGTGTGGGAAAGACTGGTTTTGTGCAGACACACGTTTCTGGAGAGTGGGGGAAAAATAAAATAAATAAATAAATAAAATATTGTCATGGCGAGGTTAATGTAACGCTCTTAAGAAGATTAGAAAAATCCTGACACAGCCACTATCCGCACCTCTCTCTTTCAGTCTCATTCATTAGCAAACACACACACACACACACACACACACACACACACACACACACACACACACACAGACGTTTTGGAATGAAACTGAGGGTGCTGCCGCCGCCTCTCAGTGCTGATAACTTGAGAGAGGCAACCAGAATAATTCGTTTGGCACTCGCCGCCATTTTCTCAAGCCGTTCCTCCCGAGTTATTTTTCCCAGACACTTAAGGTTTTTTTACGGAAAAGCTTTCATCTCTGGCCCCTCGCCTGCCTGCCTGCCTGGACCACCACCACCACCACCCATTTCGCCTCTTAACTTTGCCGAACACACACACACACACACACACACACACACACACACACACACACACACACACACACACACACACACACACACACGTTTGGCACTATCCATTGATGTGGACAAAAAGGCTATAAGTCACTTGCCGTTTTCCCACGTGAATAACGACGGTCAAAAAAGTGGAACTGAAGGCACAGAGTGGAAGATAACACCCAGTTTGGAGATAATAAAAAGGTTGAAGAAATTTAACAAAAGGATTTCTTCAGCGGACAGGCAATTAAATTCCGCTTCAGAGAGTGAACGCTCAAGGCAAAGTTCAGTTCGGGCACCATCTAAAGTCCTGACTGAACGAATTATGAGCCGTTTCCGTGTCAGTTTGTTCATTTGAGGGATTATGCTCGAAAGCGCGAGACTTCTCCTCTCCCGCCTATGGAGTCATGCGAAGCGCTCTTGGCAGACTGGCTCGCGAGCTCTCATCTCTCAGCCGATACATAATTCATTTGTAAATAGCGGAGGGCTCAGGGGAGCTAGAGAACTAAACGGCTCTTGATTTTTTAAAACGTGATCTTACGGGCTCGCATCTGCTCGCGCCCTGGCCGCTCAGGGCTAATTAAAGGGAGAATGCTTCACGAGGAGGCAGAGCTGGTGACTGCTGGCAGGCTGTTGGTGGCACAGAGCGCGAGGAAGAACTCATATTTATTCATGTCTTCCGAAACTATGGATACAACGTCATCAGTAATGCGGATTATTATTATTATTATTATTATTATTATTATTATTATTATTATTATTATTAGGCCTTGGCTATATTGTTATAGTGGTTGTCATTGTTAAGGCAATTTTATTTTTAATAATAATAATACAATGAATTGCATTTCTAAAATATTACTGAAAACTTGTAGGCCTATAGGCTATTGTCTACTGCACTCAACTGTTTCAAATTATTTTTATAGGCTGTTGCTTTGGGGGAAAACAAACAAAACAATGTGGCTAGGTAGGCTACCTAACAAAAAAAAAAAGCTAACATAAAATAAATCAATACAAATACAAAGGAAATGTATGGCATCATTCTATTCACATACATCCTATTTGTATTGTTTTTTTCTAAATCTATTTTTTTTTTAAATCATCATCCTCATCTTCATTATTATTAATTTTTTTATTTTTATTATATTATGCCTATTATTATTATTATTATTAGGCCTATCATTCTTATTATTATTTTGCAACATCATGTCTCTCTCTCCCGTGTGCCATTTTATAAAGCCTATCAACTGATGGAACTACATTACTGGAGCTACTGTTTTATGAAATATGAATAGGCCTATTTTTCTTAGACTGAATATGATTTATAGGGCGGCAAATGTTAGAAAATGCAGCCATAGCAAGTAATTCTCTTGGTAAGAGTTTACACAATCGTGTGTGTGTGTGTGTGTGTGTGTGTGTGTGTGTGTGTGTGTGTGTGTGTGTGTGTGTGTGTGTGTGTGTGTGTGTGTGTGTGTGTTTGTCCCTTTAGCAGAATGTGTGTCCTTGCAGAAGTGTGTGTGTGTGTGTGTGTGTGTGTGTGTGTGTGTGTGTGTGTGTGTGTGTGTGTGTGTGTGTGTGTGTGTGTGTGTGTGTGTGTGTGTGTGTGTGTTTTAACTACAAACACAGCATTGTAAGTGCACAGCATTAACATGTACAAAAACCCAAAATATCCTAAGTATATTACATTATACAGGGCTAATATATTATTTACATTTGGATTAGTATATTAGATTTTGTCAATTGTGTGTGTGTGTGTGTGTGTGTGTGTGTGTGTGTGTGTGTGTGTGTGTGTGTGTGTGTGTGCGTGCATTAACAAATTAGTGTTAATGGGCTAACATCTGCACCAATGTGTGTGTGTGTGTGTGCGTGTGCGTGTGTGTGTGTGTGTGTGTGTGTGTGTGTGTGTGTGTGTATGCATTAACAAATTAGTGTTAATGGGCTAACATCTGCACCAATGTGTGTGTGTGTGTGTGCGTGTGCGTTTGTGGTAATGTCAGCAGTATGCGTGTGTGTGTGTGTGTGTGTGTGTGTGTGTGTGTGTGTGTGTGTGTGTGTGTGTGTGTGTGTGTGTGTGTGTGTGTGTGAATGCTATTTCCCACCCACTGGTATGTTGTTAACCCCCCAGGGATGAGGGGCACATAGGGGGGTCAGGGCTGTGTGTGTGTGTGTGTGTGTGTGTGTGTGTGTGTGTGTGTGTGTGTGTGTGTGTGTGTGTGTGTGTGTGTGTGTGTGTGTGTGTGTGTGTGTGTGTGTGTGTGTGTGTTGGGGTGCATAGGGGACCAAGACTGGGCCTTCAGCCCTTATTCGTTAGTCAGTGCTTTCTCACTGGAGGGTAGCCGTGTATGTGTGGGTGCGTGCGTGCGTGCGTGCGTGCGTGTGTACATGCGTGCACATACGTAGGCCCTACCTGTTCTGAGGAAGTGGTAGTGGTGGGTGGGGTGTTGCAGGGGGGACAAGACATAAACACAAGAGGGAATCAATCCTCATGGCAAATAAAAAAAAACATTTAAAACACACACACACACACACACACACACACACACACACACACACACACACACACACACACACACACACACACCAACCTTAATATATTTGCCCTTCCTATCTTTGTGAGGCCCTTCCATTGATATTAACCCTACCAAAAGCTTAAGAATGCTAAATTGTACCCAAACCAAAACAAATGGAACAGCCACAAAAATGCCAAAATGGGTGTTGGTACACATCAACTCATTTAATGCCATTGACGGTTGCCACCGTCATTTCGAATAGTGACGTCACGTGCCATTTTGCTGTTTCTTGGTACAATATTTTGATTTAAACTAGAATTCCTGATTTTTTCATGGATTAACAGACTCACATTGTCCAGGCTCTTGCCCAGAGATCAAGATGTTGCTACTCAGTAAAAGTTGATCACAATAAACAATATATCATTAGGACTTTAAATGAACTTTATCGCGTGCTATAAATAATTAATTGCTCCAGTGCAACAGTCCAGTCGTCTTCACAGCACATACAAAACAAACTTATATTTAGTAGAAATAAAGAATAATGTAGTTTAGACCATTAATTGACAAATCGGATCATTTTATTTTCAATCCATTATGGCATTTTAAAGAATTCAGCAATGCATTGTCTAAAATAAAATTACAACCATTCACCAAGGAGCGGAGGCTAAATTGTGTTAGTTTTGTGTACATTATTGTTCTAAGCAATGTAATTAATGAGAGTTATTTGTGGTGCGTGGAGGGCCAGTGTGCTCTGTGTATGAGGGGCTATATTGGGGCTGAGACATACAGACACGTCCAGCCAATGCACAATCCAATTAGACTACACTGAACATAACATACACCAGACTACATGGACAAGGGTCAGAAGAGAGGGATGAAATGAGGGAAAGGAAGAAAAAGGAAAGAGAAAAGGGGAGAGAAGGAGTGGAGGACAGAAACAGAGGGAGGGGTGAAATGAGTGAAAGAGGGGGGAGAAAAGAAATAGAAAGAAAGAGAGAGGCATATATGAGAAAAGAAGGGAGAGAGACAGAGACAGAGGGAGAGGAAAATGGAGAGAAAGAAACAGTTGGAGAAATGATAGCGAGAAAGATAGAGATGGGGAGGGAGGGAGGGAAAGAAAGAAAGAAACAGTTGGAGAAAAGAGAGACAGAGAGAGAGAATGGGAGAGAGAGAGGGAAATAAAGAAACAGTGGGGGAAGAGTGGTGTAAAGTTAATCTGCTGTGAATGGTCAGGCTGGACACAAACACAGCTCTGAAAACACTTACTCCATCCTTTATTTTCCCTCCAAATTTTCTTTCCTCTCTTTCCTGTCTCTCTCTGTCTCTCCCTGTCTCTCTCTGTCTCTCCCTGTCTCTTTCACTCTCTCCCTTTCTCTTTCTACTCTCTCTCTCTCTCTCTCTCTCTCTCTCTCAGTCTCTCTTTTTTTCCTTTCTTTCTCTCTCTCTCCCTCTCTCTCTATTTTTTGGCCTTCTTATCCTTTTTAATTAGAAGGCCCATTCCACACACACACACACACACACACACACACACACACACACACACACACACACACACACACACACACACACACACACACACACACACACACACACACACACACACACACAAACACACACACACACACACACAAGGCCATTCTACAGGCCTAATCCCCTCCACTGCAACAATGCTCAGAGCCTTTGAACAGCCGACCTGCACTCTCCACCTCCTACACACACACGCACGCACACACGCACGCACGCACACATTGAATACTTGCAACACACACATAATTCAGCAGGAGTGCGGTCAGCCATAGAACAGCACACACACACACACACACACACACACACACACACACACACACACACACACACACATACAGAGAGAGAGAGAGAGAGAGAGAGAGAGAGAGAGAGAGAGAGAGAGAGAGAGAGAGAGAGATAGAGAACATGCCTCACACTTACCTCTAAAACCTCGAACCTACTCACACAACCACAATTGTAAGCTACAACCAGGGCTTTAGTCAAGACCACCTTTGTACAGTAGAATCCAAGAAATGTCCACCAGGATTAGGCAAGTTCGAGACTAGCCTGATTATTATTGACTTTCAAATCTCTTCGAGACTTGACCAAGAGCATAACAACATTTCCCAAACGGCATGGCTGACCCACCTCCCTTGGTTTGCTAATGGTTGTTTGCTTCATGATTTTTTGGGAGCCCAAACAATATTTTTATTGCTCCTGGCCTGATTAGAAGCAACGCTGAAGGTGTTGCGTCACTAGGAGTGCATAGCTGAGTCTGAGACAAGACCACGTACAAAAGATTGAGTCCAAGTCAAGTCCGAGTCCCATGTTGGCCAGTGTAAATCAATGAAAGGGATGAATAGCAATAATGTGAATATTTGAAAGTAACTTACAGTATGTACCATGCATGTGAACATGGGCGGAGTGGGAAGAGTATTCCCACCGGGAGAATTTTTCCCTTAGCGGCCCTTTTTACCCCCCCACCAACACCAAAAAAAAAAAAACAACGCGAACAACATGGTTCCCTAACCAAAAAGACAAAAACCACGAAATCTGCAGTCGTAGGTCTACTACATGTGGACATTAGTGTTGTCAAAATATCAACCTGAAGTGGAGAATTGTAGCCTACACTTGATGAAATAGGCCTACACAGCCATCATCACAGTCCAAAGCATTCACCATAGAACATTGCAGGTTAGGCTACATCACGCTACTGTTCCATGAAAATGTGCACTCCACTGTCATTTTGACAGTTTGTAGGCCTATTGAAATATCGTTTAAGGAAGACAGGATGAGCACGGGCACAAAGTTTTGAGTGTGGGGATTTTTAGAAGAGTAGGCTATAGCTTACAAAAAGTCTGTCTACATTGTGCAATAAACCCACCATGCAGCAACTAAGCCAAACCTAGGCTACTTCAAAGCACAACCATAAGTCAACAAAATTAATAACCAAACGGTGTAGGCCTACCTTAAAACGCTGTCTTCGTCGCAGCAAATGTCTTTGTTTCTTGCAATTACATTTTAATCCACAGTTTAGGCTACACACCCAGCACTGCTCACATCAGAATCTTGTGTGGTAATTATTTTGTTCCATTTCTTCAGACATTACATAGGCTACATCCTAAATGTGCCACATATAAATATATGTATGATATAACATTATTTCGACTGTAAGGAGATATACCGCTAGTTCTAACAAACCAATGCCATCAAAACATGTACAACGTGTTTTCCTGCTTAGCTGCAGTTCACTTCCTTACCACTTGGTGGAGTCTGTTCATAACCCAAGTCAATAACCACAGAACAAGTGAATCTGGAGTGGCAGACTGTAAACTGTAACAGTCATGTGGAAATCGGAAAATAAATCACAACTTACTAATATTTCCATTCCTTGGTAACCAATCTAAATATCACAGGTTCTTGAAATACTGAAAACGAAACTATGTTACTAAGATCTAGTAAACTTCCACGATCTACGGTGTATGAACATTATCAGTAGAGAAGGGGTGTGGCCAATTTACTGTTTGACACCGTCACTGAGGTATTGCGGTCGGGTAGACGGTATATATACTGGTGAGTCAACATCACTGAATATAAGATTTCAAATATAGTTGGATAACCTTTATTCTGACGCTAAAATACTTTGAGGCCGGTTGAGAACATGATGCGGCAAAATTCTTTGGGGCCGGCTGAGAATACGTAACGGCCGCTGTAATATATTTCGCGGCCGCGGCCCACCGGGACAAGTCCCCGATCTCCCGATGGCCACTCCGCGCCTGCATGTGAAGACTAATTACTACTGTATACTATTGGATTAAAGCTCCACTCAAGTTCGAGTCCAGACTCAAGTACTACAGCCCTGGCTACTAATACCAGATTTTCCATAGCATTGATCTATGCTTCATGTTGCACTTCCACGGTAACCATAGTG
>NC_085874.1:8977918-8980418 GCF_034702125.1 Engraulis encrasicolus
GACCTGGGCAAATATAGCCCATTCAATTCAACAGTCTCATGATTTCATGAAGTAATGTTCTGTTGTTTAGGCCTACTGTATGTAACCTGGCCTATCTTAACATCACATGAGAGCATATGGCCCAATCAGGTTTTTTGACCTGATCACCAACATCATGATCTGCATTGCCAATCACAAATAAAGAATTAGGTCTAATCTTTCCAACCACTTTTAAAATCCAACAGAGGGTGCACCATTTGTGAAAAGAACTATTGACTCATAAAACAGCAGAACAGTCCAGAAACCCAAGGCTAAGAAACTAATGAACAGTTACAGGCACCTGGCACAGTGGAGGGTTTGGGGATGTGAAGCAAGAATTCTGTAACCAAGCCAAGGGGGTCTCCCCCAGACGAGAATTCAGACAACCTCCCTCCTTCTACTCAGTCATTTTTCTTGCACGCTGCATTTCGCATTGCATCATTCACTCCATGAAATGTTTGCGTTGTAATACCATTATAGCAACAACTCACATTAAAGGCATTCAACAATAACACATCACCGCAGCGCAATCAGCATTTCAGAAAGGGTGTGTTCTTCGGGACCAGGTAATATTCTAGTAATAAATGAAGTCAAACGTGACCACGAATAGCCTATAGCGTCCAAAGGACACTGGAAAACCACCCACGTTACTCCGTGATTGCGGTTGTGACAGGGGACAAATATTTACCCAGTGCCCTTACCTTAAACGTTGTCTTGACCGCGTCGAATGTGTCCCAACCTTTCACTGTTATCCATGCGTTTCCATAACCATCGCCCATGTTCCACCTTGTAATCCACACATCATGGCTAATAGCAAGAGAGGGATTATTGTGTTACACTTTAGCTATTCCTCTCAGCTCACTTGTGTGACTCGTGTTATCTGAAATATTGCACATTTGTCCAGATCCAAACAGTTCCACTTCGAGAAACGGCGCGTTATTGAACAATCTTGACGTTTGCCTAGTGCTTGTTACAGCATAGCTCTATGGATTGTCTGTGCGATGTCAACTGGCCTGGGACACTTTGATTGCAGGACAGAGAGTAACGATGTCTTCGAGATAACGTTCATTATAAAAGCAACTGGCGTTAGCCAAAATAATGTAAACTGGCGTCTGTGCAACATTCTCCGAGAAAGATAATTGCGCTTCCCTTTCAGTTTGTATCTGCGCTTGATTCTACGCTGTCGCTGCCAACCAATTGTAATGGGGCCCCCTCCAGCTGGGGGTACTTTGACTAGTATACTGTCGTTGCTTTTGGGCGCTTTTGGGCACTTGACTTGACGCTATCGCTGATGCAAACCAATTAGAAGGGGGCCCCCTCGAGCAGGGGGTATTAGGGAGGGGAGGCGCTGTTGCTGCCCTCGCAGCAGAGCCTTTCATACAGATGACAGTGGCTTAATATAAAGCTATTTAAAATCATTGCGATTGAATACAAAACATGTCGTCCGTGGGGGACCCCTCCTACTCGGGGGCCCTAGGCAAATGCCTACTTTGCTTACCTTAACGCAACGGGCCTGTTGGTGTGTTCTGTGTGTGTTGGTGTGTTCCGTGTTCCATGAGTGTTGGTGTGTTCCATGTTCTGTGTGTATTAGTGTGTTACTTGTTTCATGTGTGTTGGTGTGTTCCATGTGTATTGGTGTGTTCCGTGTGTTGGTATGTTCCATGTGCGTTGGTTTGTTCCATGTGTGTTGATGTGTTCCATGTGTGTTGATGTGTTCCATGTTCCATGTGTATTGGTGTGTTCTGTGTGTTGGTATGTTCCATGTGCGTTGGTTTGTTCCATGTGTGTTGATGTGTTCCATGTTCCATGTGTATTGGTGTGTTCCGTCTTCCGTGTGTATTGGTCTGTTCTGTGTGTGTTGATGTGTTCCATGTTCCATATGTATTGGTGTGTTCCGTGTTCCGTGTGTATTGGTCTGTTCTCTGTGTGTTCCATGTTCCATGTGTATTGGTGTGTTCCGTGTTCCGTGTGTATTGGTCTGTTCTGTGTGTGTTGATGTGTTCCATGTTCCATGTGTATTGGTGTGTTCTGTCTGTGTTGGTGTGTTCCGTGTGTCCTGTTGCATTGCACCCTGTATCTCTCTGTCTTTTCTTGTGTGTTTGTGTGCATGTGTGTGTGCATGTGTGTGTGCGTGTGTGTGTGTGCGTGCATGTGTGTGTTTGAGTGGATTTCTGTGCTTTTTCTGTGCTTTTGTGTTTTTCAGTTGGCTGTAGAGGCTGAGGGGATTTAATAAACTTCAATAAAACTGATTTGAGTTGTAATTAACTAACCTACTACATGGAGAGTTGAAGGTAATTCAGGCCTGAAAGGAGAACCATTATTAGTGAGTGGTTTAGAGAGGTTCAGTTTTTTTAGTGAGTGGTCGTAAGAGGTTGAATCAAACTCAAGTGTCTCTAGCAAGCTCCACTCCTCTTGTGGACTTCTGAAGACTGCAGGAACAATGAGACGGTTCTGGACTTGAACTCTGGAACAATGACAATTC
>NC_085874.1:8990418-8992918 GCF_034702125.1 Engraulis encrasicolus
GCAGCACTGTTCCCTTGGGGCGCATTGGGGGCTGCCCCCTTGCATGGGTGAGCCATGAATGCAATTTCGTAGTGTGCAGTGAACACTTGTGTGCTGTGGAGTGCTGTGTCGCAATGACAGGTTGGAATTTCCCAGTTGGGCTTTCTTTTTCTTTCAACTGTCATGGGATTCCGAAAGAAGAATATGAAATGGCCTGTTATGGAAAAAAGACGGGACTTTCTAGCTTCCGCCAAAGACTGTAGTCTTGTTTACAAAATGTCAGCGCTCCCTTGGTTAGCTTCACCAAACAGGTTTGAGGGTGTGGATATCCGCCCAATCACACAACTTCACTCGCATTTTGGAGGATGGGACCGGAAGTTGAATACTTCTTAATGTTTCTGCTAAAAATTTTGAATTACGTGCATTTAGCAACTGCAGATTTACTGGTTTTCAACCTCAGGTGTTCTGATTACTCAGGTACAACGTCCAAAATCCCAGAATCGAGGCTTTATATCATATCAGGAAAAAATTGCAGATAGCAGCATTAATAAAAAAAGAACGCCTTATTCATATTTAGGTAGAGGGTATTAGTTCCAGTCCCTGGAGAAATGTGAGGTGAGCTGTCCTGCTTAAAGACACTTCAGCCAGGAATGACATGGGATTCGAACCTGGAACCTTCCAATTTCAAGACCAACTACCTTCACATTGGACAAGGCCCTTGTTATGAATTTGTAGTTGCCAGAATGGTAATGACCAAGTCGTCATGTATTGCTAAAGGCCTTGTGTACTGTCTTAGTGTAGTACGAGGACAGTAAAGTCTTCTCAACGACTATTACAGTGCTCCTCTGGTGGAACGCCGAGCATTATGGGCAATGGGCATGCATGTGCATTGTTGTGTAGATGAGTTGTCGTGTGCTGTTGTCACTTTGTTGTGCGTGCGTGCGTGCTTGTGTGCGTGCTTGTGTGCGTGCCTGCGTGTGCGTTCATATGAGTGTGTTGGATGAGATGAGATGAGGATGACCCCATTTTCTCTTTTATTTCCTCAGTAGTACAGGAGAGCAGCCAACTGCTTACAGTCATCTTCTTCACCACCAACCCTCTCTCTCTCCCTCTCTCTCTCTCTCTCCCTCACTCTCTCTCTCTCTTTCCATCTCTCTCTCCCTCTCTCGCTCCCTCTCTCTCCCTCTTAACGTTCCTCCTCCAATCTGTGCCACTCTTACTAGCCCTCGCCTTCTCCTGCTCCTCCTCCTATTCTCTACTCCTCCGTCTACTTTCTTCTTTCTCTCCTCCTCATCCTCCGCCTGTCATCTACTCCTCCACCTCCTCTCTTCTCCTCTCTTCCCCCCATCCCTCTCCCCCTCTCTCTTTCTCTCTCTACCTCCACTATTTTCTCTCTGCTACACCGCCTCCCTCTTTCTGCTCTGCCTCCATCTCTCTCTCTCTCTGCCCTTCTCGGTGTCTCTTGCTCTTTCCACTTCTCTATCCCCCAGTTTTGGACCAATTCTCTCCTTTTCTCCCCCATCTCTCTGACAATCCCCCCCTCTCTGTCTATCTCTCTATCACTCTCTCCTCCCCCAGCAAACCCCTCTCTCCTCTCATTTCTCCCCCTCTCCTTCACCCCCACCTCATACTCAATTCTTCTCTCTGCCACCCCCCCACACCAAACGCATACGCTATTCTCTTTCTCTCCACACCACTTCTCTATCCCTCTCTCTCTTTCTCTCTCTCTCTCCTTGCGCTTTCCTCCTCCCCTTTCTCCTCTCTCCTCCTCCTCCACACCACTCCATCCTCTGTCCACCTCTCTCTCTCTCTCTCTCTCTCTCTCTCTCTCTCTCTCTCTCTCTCTCTCTCTCTCTCCTCCACTCCTCCTCTATCCCCACCATCTCGTCTGCTATTCTCCTCCGCTGTGTGTCCCTGAGTGACAGCTCAATGGTAGCTCTGTCGTCAGCTTATCTGTGTGTGTGTGTGTGTGTGTGTGTGTGTGTGTGTGTGTGTGTGTGTGTGTGTGAGAGAGAGAGAGAGAGAGAGAGAGAGAGAGAGAGAGAGAGAGAGAGAGAGAGAGCAGGCATGCATGCATGCGTGTGCATATGTACGTCTGTGTGTGTGTGTGTGTGTGTGTGTGTGTGTGTGTGTGTGTGTGTGTGTGTGTGTGTGTGTGTGTGTGTGTGTGTGTGTGTGTGTGTGTGTGTGTGTGTGTGTGTGAGCTTATCTGTGCTGGGCAGATGGCTGCCTTGGATCGCTCTCTGCCTTCCACGATCAGCACCAGCGATAAAGGCAGCTGGCCCTGCAACACACACACACACACACACACACACACACACACACACACACACACACACACACACACACACACACACTCTCTCTCTCTCTCTCTCTCTCTCTCTCTCTCTCTCTCTCTCTCTCTCTCTCTCTCTCTCTCTCTCTCTCACACACACACACACACACACACACACACTGTTTTATTCTCCTCAACTGTCCTCTCTTTCCCTCCATCTCTCTGTCCACCTCTACTCTTCCCTCT
>NC_085874.1:9000418-9012918 GCF_034702125.1 Engraulis encrasicolus
TTTACACATAAAATAAACATATATAGCTTACTGTTGCATACATTTTGCCAAGGCATCTCTCTCTCACACACACACACACACACACACACACACACACACACACACACACACACACACACACACACACACACACACACACACACACACACACACACACACACACACACACCAAAATATAAAGTGACCCCAAAGCTGTTGCCTCCTAAATTGAGATGGACAAAAAAACCTTGTCACTATTATTATTAAATAATGAGGGGGGCCATCCTGACCAGTTATGCTTAGGGTCTCCAAAACCTTAGCAGCGGCCCTGATACTACCTTTTGACTGGTCAACATTGCCAATGGGGACCTGGGTTGGAATCCGGGGTGAGTTATTTCCTGATCATTCTCCATTCACCCACTAGTTTCCTGTCTGCCGTCACTTCCCAATAATTCCCAATAAAGGTTTAATAAGACCCAGCCGTGCCTCTAGCGGCCGGGCACGGGACTGTTATGCGGGCGACCCAGGTTCGATTCCCAGCCCGGGTCGTTTCCCGACCCTTCCTCCTCTGTCTCTCCCATACACTTCCTGTCTGTTCTCCACTGTCCAATCAAACAATAAAGCCACAAAAGCGCAAAAAATGTTTAAAAGAAATTAAAATAGTTTTAATAAAAACATGTCAGCTGTTTGTGTGTGTGATACTGTGTGCGAGCACAGCAGGATGTAGACATGCACACTGGGAAACATCTTGTCCACATGCACACACAAACACACACACACACACACACACACACACACACACACACACAAACACAAACACACACACAAACACACACACACACACACACACACACACACACACACACACACACACACACACACACACACACACACACACACACACACACACACACACAGGCAGGGAGGGGGGACTTCTTGCCCACTCTTCAAACCAGTATGAACAGCAGCCTGTTCATTTAACCCCCACCCCCCAACACGTACACACACACACACACACACACACACACACACAAACACACACACACACACACTGGGAGAGGCGGGTGGGATTCGTCAGGTGAAGTGATGGGCACTTGGTATGGAAAGGAGAGAGATTAGTGAATACACACACACGCACACGCACATGCACATGCACACGCGCACACGCGCACACACACACACACACACACACACACACACACACACACACACACACACACACACACACACACACACACACACACACACACACACAGCAGAGAGATTAGTGAATACATAATTTATAACTATGACCATGACACTCTGTGTCAGCGCCTGTCTGCTGTGTCAAAACACACACACACACACACATACACACACACACACACACACACACACACACACACACACACACACACACACACACACACACACACACACACACACACACACACACACACACACACACACACGTCCGTATCAAAATACACGCTCGCTATTAAAATGCCGGCGCATCTTGTCCTGTCAGGTTTGATGCTGCCTGACTTCCCCCTCAGATCTCAACCCATCGCGATGAACACACACACTCACACACACACACAAGCACACACACACACACACACACACACACACACACACACACACACACACACACACACACACACACACACACAATTTATCCCTCAAACAGAGACAGAGGCATATCATAATACGCACAACACACACACACAAACGCATGAGCACACGCACACACGTCAACACACACACACACACACATCAAGGCGAGAGTACGATAGCGCCACACACACACACTTCCCCAGCCCATCAGCGTGAGTGTATGATAACGCCTGCTGCCAGTGAAGCTGCCACTCACGCACACTGGAGCTGTCTAGAGCTAATCCTAGCACATCACCACACACACACATAATCATACACACACACGCACGCACACACACGCATGCATACTCTGCCTGCAACATACATACACACACTCTTCAACACAAGTTGGCTTACACCCACCAATTAAGTATTCATAGTTAATGATGACTATATTACAGCAGAAAACTCTGATCCAGCTACAGTGACTGAATCATGTATTACATTACATAACATTACATTACATTACATTTCAACCAAACGACTTACAGATAGGCCGTAACAGGGTATTGGTTATAGTCCCTGGAGCAATGTGGGGATAGGTGCCTTGCTCAAGGGTATTTCAGCCATGGAGAGAGGGAGGGATTGGGAGGGGTGGGATACGAACCTGCAACCCACCACATTTGCCCCAGAGAACTAGCCTGATTATCATCGACTTTCAAATCTCTTCGAGACTTTACTTGGTATGACCAAGAGGATAACAATTAACATTTCTCAAACGTCATGGTTGACCCGTCACCTTTGGTGTGCTACTGGCTGTTTGCTTCCCGACAAAGTGGGAGGAATTCCCGATTTTTCATAGGACCATAGTATCACAAAGTTATTTGTGGCGAATGACTCATAAAGTTCATAATGGCCTCCACACATCGGCTCCAACAAAGTGTGGAGCACTGCTCTCCAAAAGTTTGATTCCATTGTTTTCAATACAACCCCCATTGATTATCCATGCTCTGTTGTGGTGAAGTTGTGGGCAGGGGTCGGAATTGTGTCGCAAGCAAAAGTGCTCCGCAGTGCTGTCGGAACCGATGTGCGGAGGGCCTAAGGGCCAAAACATACCAAGGCGGAACGGAACGGTCGCAGGACGAACCAATATGGTCCAGCTGCGTCTTGTCCAGCTAATACCGCTACGCCCATTCCTCCTTACTAGACCGCCCTCACAGTAACGCCCCTTTGGCTGTTCAAGTTTCTGAAGTCAGTTGCTGCCGAATGACAACACAAGCGCCGCGCGGGACTTTTTAAAACGACTGGAAGGATTTCGCTGCAGCGATCACTCAACTGTCGGTAAGATTTCGATATTAAATGCATGAATATACATAACGGTTACTTTACGAGTTGACTTTCAGTCGGAGGGCGAACATTTAACCACCTCGGCCCACCAACTAGCGGTTTTGGCTAATTTTTTTTAGCTTCAAGGCAAGCTAACAGGCCGCCCTTCGTAAGTTTGTTTCAGATGTTGTGTGTGTATTTGTCATAATGTACAGCACTAAGTTATGGGCAGACAAAACAACTATTATTCCTGTGTAATTACCATTCTTGTGACTACTTCACTGCATATATTAAGCAGGAAACTGCCTTTGGTTCCCAAAATATGAACATCTGTTGCCCTTCATACCCCACTACAGGCTTCACTGCCTGGGAAATCTGTGCTAGTTTACTATTTCCAACCTGGTAGCTAGCTAGCCAGCCTGGTCAGAATGGACAAAGGCAGCACATCTCAGAATCTTGTTACGACAATACGAGGCAAATGTGAATGGAGTACATCGTTATGTGTAAGGTAAGACGTTAACATGACAAGGGTGAGATGAAGGATACTAAGGGCTAGCCAGACTAGAATAAAAGTTAACTAGGCCTACTACGAAAAGTTCATTCATAAACGTTTTGACGGTCTTTCGAATGGTTATCGGATTGTGTGCTTGCTTGCTTAAATATCATAAAGTTCGCCACAAAGTGATCACGAAATGATCTCTGTATTAATGGTTAACGGTTTTGTGGTTTGTTACTCGTTTGAATAAACGTATAGTTTTGACATCCCTTTCAAATGACACGCGGATGTTTTGATATTTGTTGTACCACGAGCTATCACGAAATTATGCTGGGCCAAAAGGTGTTTATACAGTAGTTTCTTCCTGTGCTGCGTTGTGCACGTCTGTTTCATCATCTGAGCTATCAGTTGTGTTTCTTTGAAGCAAAGATGTATAGAATAGCACTGAAAGTCGGAGGTGTCATATTTGTTCAACCTGGTGTTAAACGTAATTTCAATTCTTGACCAGTGCATGTAAAGAAATTGAAAATAAAACCGACTTGACTTGACTTGTCATTGGGTCTGATTTTAAATGTGCCATATAGTTCAATGTGGGAGCAGGTTCACACACTAAATAAGACACTAAGGTCAAGCACAAGCAGATTAAAAAAAAATAAAAATTCTCAGAGCAGATTAGAGCAGACGTTTCAGGTTGCTGCCATCAGAGAGTATTGACTTGACCTTAGTGTCTTTAGTGTGCTCCCACATTGAGCTCTACTTTTTGGGTCCATGCACCTACTTATTTCTAAACATCTAGAGCGCAACAATACCCCTGCCTCCTGATATGCCATATAACCTGTATCTCTCCAAGTGTGTGTGTGTGTGTGTGTGTGTGTGTGTGTGTGTGTGTGTGTGTGTGTGTGTGTGTGTGTGTGTGTGTGTGTGTGTGTGTGTGTGTGTGTGTGAGAGAATGTGTGCACGCAGATATAAGAAGTTGGGGTTGATGATCCACATGATGGTGATGGACCAGGACAGCTCTGGACCTCCTGACTGGCAGCTCCATCCTCAACCTCTCTTCCTGCCCTTCACACATGTGCAGGTAAGGCCAATTTTTAAAAACTCACTACATTGTCTGAGGCAAAAGTAGGAGAAAAGGAGTGTGCGAGTGAGTGAGAACCCGGTCATTATACATGTGACCCTTAAAGGGCGTGTGTGTGTCCTAGAACCAAGACAGTGGCAGTGTGTGTCTGTCTGCCTTTGGTTAAGGGTATCTTTAAGATACTACCTTGTTGTGGTAACATAATTTTGCTATTTCTGACAGGCAGCCAGTTTTCTGAAAGATGGTTGATGTCAGTACCAACATGTTGTGATGGAGGCTTCCACCTGAGCTGAACACAGAAACTTGCACACAGTGGTGAGTAAATCACTGAATCTGTTTTGTTCTGCACTAGACCAATAAGTATAGTACAGTAATAGTGACCCCTGTACAGGTCAGACGCTCTGTAACTCTTCAGCCTGGAGTTCTGCATTAAAATGATGGGTGTGATTTTTATGTAGTGTATTCTATGTATACCCTCTCGTGTGTGTGTGTGTGTGTCTGTGTGCATGTGTGCAGATGGAAGCAGTCGTTCCTGTTCAGCATCGATATGCCAGTAATGGGTTTGATGAGCCACAGCATGGTGATGGGCAATCAGCATCAGGACCAGGGCAGCTCACAAGGAGAACCTCCTGCCCTGCCTCGTCATCCTCAACCTCCCATCTCCCTGCTCTTCACACATGTGCAGGTGAGGCCAACCTCTAAAATGCACACTTGACTTGAGGCAAAGGGGGAGAATAGGCCTGCCTGCGTGCGTGCCTGCCTGCGTGCGTGCCTGCCTGCCTGCCTGCCTGCCTGCGTGCGTGCCTGCCTGCGTGCGTGCGTGCCTGCGTGCTACACTTTAAGACAGTAGCAGTGTGTGGGGGGGCGTGTGCACAAGCATATGCACATGGTCATGTCATGGTCATGTCTTTCTGTAGGTAGATAGGGGGTGCTTGTTTTTGTCTTTATTTTCATTCATAACATTAGCATGCCTTTTTTTGACAGGCACGGAGCCAGTTTTCAGAGGGAGGGCTCACTGTGCCCCTCCTCCTCTGCCAACTGCACCACATGGCTCCACCATCTCAAAAAGGCACAGACACTACTCCTACTACTTCCTGCGAAGGATGAGAGAAGAGCCGACCGCCCCACATCGGCACTCACCACCTTCTACAGGGGTGTCATTGAGAGCATCCTGACCAGCAGCCTCTCTGTCTGGCAGCCGTCAAGCTGAAGACTAGAAGGCAGTACAGAGAGTGTGGTGAGAACGGCAGAAAAGCTCATAAGATCACCCCTACCAGCCATTCAGGATCTGTACACTTCACACTGTTCCAAGAGGGCAATGAACATCATAAAGACACAACTCATCCAGCATACAGACTGTTCTCCCTACTACCATCAGGGAAGCACTAGCCCAGCATGCGGTACCGCACAAGCACACTGGGAAACGGCTTCTTTCCACAAGCCATCAGACTCCTCAACGCACTGAAGAAAACCACATGAATATTCCAAGGACACTGGAGAATATTCCATGAACACTTCTTTCACCATGCCACTTACACTTTACTCATTGCACCTTATATACAGCATCTTCACATCACCTGTATGATCTCCTCCTGCCGTGTGTGTGTGTGTGTGTGTGTGTGTGTGTGTGTGTGTGTGTGTGTGTGTGTGTGTGTGTGTGTGTGTGTGTGTGTGTGTGTGTCCACTGTGTTTGTGTATTTATTGTCCATCAGTATGTTAATCTTCTTATTGCACACTGTTTGTGTCTCTGTGTGACTGTATTTATTGTATGTATCAGTCTGTATTTCATGCCAATGCATTATTTTTAGTTATTAGTTAAACTGCCCCTTTGAGACTGGTCAAACACAATTTCAAACTTTGTGTTAACCCTCCATAGATTTTTATAAAAAAATGGAGTCTAATCTACTGTACTACACAGGCTATCAACAGACCACACAGTTGAGTGCTGTTTTATGCACTCTGAATATGAGAAGGAGAGGTAACCGTTCACACTTCATAGTGTAAAAGTAAACAGAAATACATTTTCACATTTCATTCCTGTCTCGTTCACTTCTTTCAGCAATGTATGTGGCCTACATGCAGGGAATCTGACAGGGGGGACAAAGGGGTCCGTTGACCTGGGCCCAGTGAGACGAGGGGTCCAGGAATGGGTCCTCATTACATTGTATGTAGTCTATGTATTGAGTGGGGGGCCCTTTCAGATGACTTTGTCCTGGGCACAGCCAAAGCTGTCAGCGGTCCTGATTATGTACGCACAAACACTGGTTATGATGGTAGGAAAAATGTTCTCTGTTTTCTGATGGCCTTTGAATTAAGACAGGCCAATCTGGAACCTCTCCTGGATAAAGAGGTAAGCTTCAATAGTGTGGTCACTCCTAAATCATAGACAGACATGGAGTATGGTAGGCCTATGGTAATGAAGAAATTGTTTTTCTCCAATAAAACAAACAAATAGCCTATTGCTATTTCAAATACTATTTCATATATTTTTTCATTAATATCTGCTCTTTCCAAGCTGACCACATTGCCACATAAATGTGGTGAGGTGACACTCATTACTTTAAAAAGTCGGGAATGTGTTGCTGATGTTTTACATCGTTTCAAACTTTTCTAAGTAGCCTATATCATGTCTTACCAAGTGAACAACCTCGCCAAAAAGGGTTTTTTAATTATTATTATTTTTCCGGGTGTGTTAATATCCTGGAAAGGATGTTTAATCATATAGCCTACACAGTGTTAACAGTGACCTCGACACACACAGCTAGGTAAGGTAATGTCAACGTCGTTGTGTTGACATTTTGGCGACCTGGTACGTTGCTATGACAAATTTGTGCATAGCGACACGAGTCCTAAACAGTAGGCTACAATGTCCGAGGTACGGGAAGACAAAGCAATATTGGGATTAGAAAACGTGTGATTTATCTCACTTTCTTACATAAATTGTTGAGAATATTATGTCAGTGGAATGTTCAGTGAAACGTTTCTCTGGAAGATAACAATTTGCACGGGATATCTTTGTAACAAACATGGAGCCTTCATCCGGAAATGGCCTTGAAAATGACATCATGCAGTATCCCTTCACGATTGGCCAATACGGCAAATGCCGGGAACGCCCATGGGCGTGCTTGCATTAGGGGTGGAACTGTTTTACTGCAGCTGGACCCTTCTCGGACGAACGCGGTCTTTCTGCTTAGTTTTGGCCGGCGTGTTTTTCTCTGCCTTTCACACTGACAGCGTCGGCGTGCGCGGCCAGTCCTGTTCAAAACCCTACCCACAGCCAAAGCTAGCATGCTACTCTGCCATTCATTTGAATGAGACACCGCCGGTCGCCGGCGTGAAAAATACGCTCGAGTTCTATTTTCCAAATGCAGCGCGGCACGGAGCCGGCTCCTGCGCCGCTGACGCCCGACTACGGCCGGTTGGTGTGTAAGGACAGATATGTTTCAATGTGTTTTCACCGACGCCGGTAAAAAACGTGGCCATTCCGCGAAGCTTTACCGCCCTGGTGTGTAAAGGGCGGGTTATGCTTCCTACTTGTGCCACAGAGTGAGCTTGTCGCAGCCATGATGCAGTTAATTTTGGTTTATGCCCTGTTTTGAAGCACGGTCTGCGCGATGTCATTCCACGCTGAAACTGCCTTCAATACAAAGAGTAAACTAGACGTGTCGGTTGTTTTTTAGCATCACAGACTCGACGAGAATGAAAATGAAACATTAAATCTTTATATCACGTGCATGTTTGATCGCACTGGCAGCCTCAGTGGTAGTTTGGAACAAAGAAGTGGCTCATTTGTCGAGGACGAAGCGGAATGTTTCCTCGACCTCGGAACCACTGTTCAACTGTCCAAATAACTTCAGCGTCGTAACTTGCAAGCGCATGTGTTGTCTTTGGTTCGTGTAAATAAATCAAACAACAAAGCACGGGCAACTTATTTAATGAAGAGCTCACAGTCCGTAGACCGACGAAGGTTAGAACAAGGAAGTAGCGCTTGTTCTCGACTCGAGGACAGAGCAGGCTGGTCGAGAGGACCAATCAGAGACCTATTTTCGCCCTTTCACGCCGTCGCTCCCTGCGTCGAGACACAATTTCGGGGAGGTGCCTCAGAGTACCTGCGTGATGGGGGGTGCTTCACTCCGTTAACTGCGCGGCTCACTGCATCATGATCTGATCTCGAGGCATAAACCACCCTTAAGACCCCTAACACTTCTTCATGTCACTGTGCGTGGCCCAGATTAAGCTACCGATCTACTTTGATGTCACAGTTCTCAAGTTTGCAAGTTTACTTGGCTCCCGACGCAGACCAGCTTTTCAGGCTGACATTGCGTATGTATCGCACGCTAGTGCAATCTACGTGGTGGTGCGGAAGCCTTTTGAAGTTAAGGCGTACTCCTCAAATGCAATGGTAAAGCACTTTCATGCGCTTTTGTCAAGTGACATGGTTTGCGCAGTGCTGTGCCCTGACCAAAACCAACCTTAAACCTAACCTGTCAGTAAAGCTGCTTTACTTTTGCCAAGAACAGCGAAATAAGCAAGGGGATTGGCCAATTTCTTCCGAAGTTGTGCCCAGACCAAAACCATCCCTAAACCTAACCTGTCACAGGGCATTGTGGAGCCCGCCTACACTTGCAAAGGCGTAGTGGACACACACGATAGTCGGTTCAAATCAGCATATCATCTTTACACTGTCATGGTGCCATGTTGAGCTTTTCAGCAACAGAGCACTCTGGTTTTCCGCGGGAACACACCAGTCGATTCTAGATTAGATTAGGCCCGGTTCACACCAGTCGATTCTAGATTAGATTAGGCCCGGTTCACACCAGTCGATTCTAGATTAGATTAGGCCCGGTTCACACCAGTCGGCTCTAGATTAGGTGCGGAGAGCACCTGACAAAAGGAGGAACCTGGCCGGCCAACTCACTGGCAAGAGCAGAGAGGGAGAAGAGGAGGAGGAGGAAGAGGAGGAGAGAGTCCAACTCACTGCAAAGGGAGAGAGAGGAGGAGGAGGAGAAGGAGGAGGAGGTGTAGAGAGGGAGAGGAAAAGGAGAAGAGAGGGAGAGGAAGAGGAGGAGAGAGGAAGAGAAGGAGACGGAGAGGAGGAGGAGGAGGAGGAGGAGGAGGAGGAGGAGGGAGAAGCCAACTCACTGGTCAGCTTTGTCTTCGACTTGTTGAGTTTTTGCTTCTCAGTAAGAGCTGAGTGGAGCTGTGGAAACTCTATTATGTCCAAAACCAACCCCCCACTTACACACACACACACACACACACACACACACACACACACACACACACACACACACACACACACACACACACACACACACACACACACACACACATGCACGGGCACGCACACACACGGCGTCCAAACTTTCCTGTCCCACAGAGTTGCAGCAGGCTGTGGAAAATGCAGAGTGGCTTTCTGTTCATCCAGCCCCTCCACCACACCACTTCTCCCAGCCCCCCTCCCCAGCTCCTCATTTCTCATTAATCCCACCCCAACACCTCCCTCTACACCCCTGTACAGTAGTGTTTCCCAACCAGGGGTACATGTACCACTAGGGGCACGCGAGCACACTGCAGGGGATATGTGAGGAAAGTGTAATGATAAGAAATCTATGGGAAATAGTCCTATTGCACTTAAGAAAATCTAACATGTTATTTGTAACCATGGTTCTACCATGGTATGTCCATGGTTTAGTACTCTTAAGCACTCTGAACCAATCATAGTATTATGTGGTATGGTAGTATTATAACAGACCATAGTAGGCCTATCTCCCTACACCTTCATCCATGACTGAAGTGCCATTGAGCAAGGCACCTAACCCCACATTGCTCCAAGGACTGTCACCAATACATGCTTAAGATTTTTTTTAAATATACACTGTGCAGGAAATGTTCAAAAAAAGGTACTGCAACTATGCTGCTCATTGAAACTGGGCTTCCTATTGCCAAATTTGATCCTTTCATGAAACTTTACTAAGTAATAAACTAATATTTTCTAGTATGGCCCAAGTACATTCTTTCAAAATGATGATTCTAAATGGCGGACCATGGAGAAGATCCCCCTTTTCATATATGAAAAGTGCAATTTTTCCAATCATAATGAATACTTAGAATTTGATGGTGGTGGTAAGTATTCATGAAAAATGGAACATTAGTGAATGGGTAGCATGAATTCTGGAAATAAACAACTAAAAAGCTCACACAGTGTACGTACCTTTTTAAAAAAAGTGTGAGATATGTGTAATTTAATGAATGAAGTATAAATTGTGGTATAAATATGGTTGGTTTTCAGAGTAAAACCATGGTTCATTTTTGTAAGGGTATGTTAAAGCATAGTCAACCCATGATTGAACCATAGTCACAACCCATGCTCAAAAAAACATAATAACCATAAGTTACCATGGTTCATTTTTGTAAGGGTGGGATAGAGGAAGAGCTATAGAGTTGGAGTTAGGGGGTACACATGACATGACAAAAAGGCTGAGGGGGTACACAAGACAGAAAAGATTGAGAAATGCTCCACACCAGTCCACTCTCCACCAGTCACCTCACCCCCCACCCCCCACTCTCTGCATTCTCCAAAAGTTAGCGCCATCCCCCTTCATTCACCTGTATACACCCCCCGCCCCCATGCTTTCTGCCCCACATCACAAACCACCAGCCTCTCCCTACTCTCCCCTCTTCAGCTTTTTAGCGTGTGTGTATGTGTGTGTGTGTGTGTGTGTGTGTGTGTGTGTGTGTGTGTGTGTGTGTGTGTGTGTGTGTGTGTGTGTGTGTGTGTGTGTGTGTGTGTGTGTGTGTGCCAGTAAATTAGCGCTTGAGTGGGTGAGTAAGTGAGCGAGCAAGTGCTTATTTCATAGCTACTGGAGGCCGGCTGGAGGCCTTTTCTGCTCCTTGCAGAGTGGCCACCTACTTCTCCTCTTCTCCGCTCCACTCCGCTCCCTTCTTCTCCTCCTCCTCTTCTCTCCTACTCCTCTCCCTACTCCTCTCCCTCTTCCTTCTCCTTCCTTCTCCTACTCCTCCCCCTCCTCATCCTCCTCCTCCTCTGTTCTTCATTTTCTTCTACTGAAATGTTTATTTCATTGCAACTTAAAGCCTTTTTCTGCTCCTTGTAGAGTGGCCACTTTCTCCTCTCCCTACTTCTCCCCCTCCTCTTCTCTCCTTCTCCTCTTCTCCCTACTCCTCCTCCTCTCCTCCCATCCTCCTCTTCTCTCCTCCTCCTCCTCTTCTTCCCTCCTCCTCTTCCTCTCCCTTTTTCTCTTCCTCCCCTCAAGTGCTTATTTCAAAGCAACCGAAAAGCTTTTCTGCTCTCCTTGCAGAGTGGCTGGCTCTATCTTCTCCTCCTCTTCCTTTCGCCTTCTCCTCTCCCTCTCTCTCCTCTTCCTCCTCTCCCTCTCCTCCTTGCTCTCTCCTCCTCCTCTTCTCCCCTCTTTGCTCCCTTGCCAAGTCCTTCTCTTCCTCCTCTCTCCTGTGCCCCTTCTCTCATCTCTCCTCTCCTCTTTCCTCCTCTTCTTGCCTCCCTCCCTCCTCATCTCTTCACTACCTCCCTCCTCCTCTGCTTTCCTCCTCCCCTCCTTCCTTCCTCTCTCTCTCTTCATCTCTTCACTATACATGTCTCCATCTCCTCTCCTCTCCTCTCTTCCACACTCTCTCTCTGTCTGTCTGTCTCTCCTCTCCTCTCTTCCACACTCTCTCTCTGTCTGTCTCTCTCTCCTCTCCTCTCTTCCACACACTCTCTCTCTCTCTCCTCTCCTCTCTTCCACACTCTCTCTCTGTCTGTCTCTCTCTCCTCTCCTCTCTTCCACTCTCTCTCTCTCTGTCTGTCTCTCTCTCCTCTCCTCTCTTCCACTCTCTCTCTGTCTGTCTCTCTCTCCTCTCCTCTCTTCCACTCTCTCTCTCTCTGTCTGTCTCTCTCTCCTCTCCTCTCGTCCACTCTGTCTCTTTGTCTCTCTCTCTCTCTCACACACACACACACACACACACACACACACACACACACACACACACACACACACACACACACACACACACACACACACACACACA
>NC_085874.1:9015418-9020418 GCF_034702125.1 Engraulis encrasicolus
GTGTGCCTGTCTGTCCGTCAGTCAGTCCCTCTGTCTGTCTATCTGTCTGTCTGCATGGCAGCATGTTTGAGCCTGACTGAATGCGTCATGGTCCTTCTGTGTTTTTTTTGTTTTTTATTCGTTTCTTAGGAACTTTAATGTGCACTCACTGACATGAAGGAACTTGCAAACTCACATGCACGCGCACACACACAAACACACATACACTGATATGGTGACCCGAAGTGACAGTGATGAAGCGACACAACAGCCGCCATTGAAAGCATGTGCTGTCAGTCTCCCAACCCTTCCCTGTGTTACTATTGTTGGTTCATGGAATTTACAAAGTGCATACCACAGTTGCAACCTTCATACTGTGCATTTATAGTCTTGCTGGTTAACATGGGTTGACACATGTTTAGCTCACAACCATTCACACACGCTATATTCACATTGTATTCTACACGCAAACACAAACAACTGACACAACGTTTCAACATGTCTTCTTTGTTTTTTGAGCCAGTAGTAACCTCCTCAGTGGGTTCATGCGAGTGGTTTTAGAGTGTTTTAGAGTACCAACAAATGTTTACTTCAGCAATTTAGGGTTCAATGTCTTACCAGCGTCACAGCACTTCTGTGTTGTTGATTTTTTTTTAAATCAATGGGCCCGTTCGAGTGTGTGCGTCCTTGGATTGACTAGCCTACTAAACGTCAAAAACATATTAGTTATTGGCATTGGCTTGTTGACACGTGTACTTGAGTGTTATTACTTTGTGTAAGGCCAGAGAATATGTGCTTAAATTACCGGTAAGTATAGCGCTACTTTAAAAGGTTGAAATTAATTACTATTGTATTAATTAAAACTCCCTGCTTTCTAATCAGGCCATAGCAAGAGCCACCTACAGAAGGGTACCTGTCTCCTCCCTAGGTGGCCATTGCAGTGGCCTGATCAGAAAGCAGTTTTAATCATGATAATGCTCTGTTCAGTTTGTGTTAGAGCCAGGTAAAGACGACAAGACCTGGGTTGTGTGTTGAATGCTCCGCCTTCTATACTTGTATATTTGACATTGATTCTGAACTTATTTGAGGGTTAGGCCAGAATATTCTTTTTTGTATGTTTATTTTGGCTCCCTGTAGCCTGTTCATTTTTCTGTTTATTTGTGAATGTCATTAAGGTATCTTTTTCTACAGTTTAGTTTTTTTGATTTTGATTTAGTTATTGGTTTATGCGTCCCTTTCACCTGTGGTGTGTGAAAATGTATCGCAAACACTCCTGCCACCATCCTTATGCCAACACACCACACACACACACACACACACACACACACACACACACACACACACACACACACACACACACACACACACACACACACACACACACACACATACACACAATGTGCGTGTGTGAGAGAGAGACTACTTAACCCCATAATTTCTGTTCTTTTGTTTAAAGACCATTTAAAAGCTGCTAGTTCTGTTCCAGTGAATTTGTGAATCCCGATTAGGCATATAAGTGGAGTAATTAGCATCACGCTTGTGAAACGGCTACAAACTGTAATTACAACTGATACGATTTTACGTATTTAAAAATACACATTTTTATTTTTAAAGGTCCATGTGTGAGACGTTCTATTTTTATCCCTTGTGAAGTGGATTATGGCAGCTGATCTGTCTTTTTTCATTGTTGATATGAGCACACAGCTCTGCTTTAGTGGACAGACTTTTACTATAGTTACATTACATTACATTACATTACACTTGGCACACGCTTTTACGCAAAGCGACTGGATTATTCCCACTATTGTTAATGGGAATGTATTGTATGAATTGTTCGCGTGAGAGGGAGGCACTGTACTATACTGCCTGTGGTAATGTATTGTTGATAATAGAAGCACTGTACTGTACGGTTGATATGAGAGGTCTTATACTGTCTATGGAAATGTTTGATATGAGTATATAGAAGACTGTACTAGCCACTGTAGTACTATACTGCCGATGACAATGTATTGCTAAATAGGCACAGTATGGCAATGTATTGTTCATATGAGTGTATGGAAGACAGCCACTGTATTTGTCCTCCATAAATATCCTGTCATTTCTCCAGGCTCCATAACTGTGATAGATATGAGGGGGCGCATTAGAAAATCCTCTGTCCACGTATGACAGATTCACTTTTTTCCCTATTGCTGATGCATACCACCAGATTGTTAATCGCTATGACTTCATTCATTTGGTTTGTATATGATCCATTGTTAAAGATAAATCATCTTCGATCCATCTCAAAGCATTTTTTTCTGGCAATACAAAATACAATACAAAATGAAACAAATAAAAAATGTACATTTATTAGAAAGGATTTTTAGGACAGAGCGGAGACTGAAGTGTTTCGAGCAAAACGACAAGAGAGAGAAATGACACCGCAGGCTAATCCCTAAGCAGTGATGAAGTGTGTGTGTGTGTGTGTGTGTGTGTGTGTTGAAGTGGAGCTAATATAATAATAATATATTCACAGTCCTCTGATACAGACGTGCCTTGATAAGGACGATATCAGAGGGGGAGATGATGTCTGCGTGCCTGCCTGCGTGCCTGCGTGCCTGCGTGCCTGCGTGCGTATGTGCCGTCTGGGGTAAGTGCATGCATATTATATTGTCATTTCGTTCCAGAAGTCATATCAAGCACACACACACGCACACACAGGCACACACACACACACACACACACACACACACACACACACACACACACACACACACACACACACACACACACACACACACACACACACACACACACACACACACAGCATCGAGGCTATCATATCAAAGATAGGACAGCTTAAGAAGTAGGCTCCTAATTATGCGTATTGCAGTGCATTTATTTCCACTGATATACTGTATATAATATAATATAATATAATATAATATAATATAATATAATATAATATCCTTATTCAAACAGCATACTCACATAATAAAACGTATACACATAATACGTAATGAATGAATCAAGTTCGATTAATTCATTTAAACTGAAAACATAAAATAAAATGCTCCTCTGGGGTGAATTCACATTCATGCATGCTCACCATTGGTGTAGCCTATATTTTTTATAGGCCTATAACATAGCAGGTACTGACATACACACAGTTTGTTCTTTTACACATAAAAATGTACAGTTGTTCTATTACAAACATATAGGCCTATGCAAGTACATGATCGTCATACTGTTCCCTCCAATCATAGGCAGTGCATGGGTAATAGGCCTACTGTTGTTTCCTGTGCTTCATGTGTAAGACCATTAAAATACGCCTTCATTTAAATAGGATCACATGCTGCCATTAATTAAAGACACTGCATGGCTTACTGTTTGATGAGAGTAAAATATACTTGTGTACATGGTTGGATTTGTGTATTGCCGTTAATTAAAGACACTGCATGGCTTATTGTTTGATTTGCTGAAGAGTATAGGTAGGCTACTACTCGTACGTGAGGGTAGCTGGATTTGTGTATTGACAGCTTGATTAGGGCTTACAATTAATCTCTTACTGTACATGTAAACCAGAAACAACCAAAGCCACCAGACGAGGTCATTAAAGAAGTTTCACCAAAAAAATCCTGCAACATAGCATCTTAAAAGTAAGTAAGATAACACGCCGACTTGAATTGTCTATCATGTTTGTGCACTACGCCTTTGCATGTTGACTCGTGCTCCACAACACCCTGTGAGGATTAGGGATAGTTTTGGTCTGGGCACAATATCGCAACAAGTTCCCCATTTCCCTTGCTTGTTTCGCTGTTCTTGGCAAAAGTAAAGCAGCAGAAATGTTGCTTAAATTTATGTCGCACGGACGCCCACACACACACACAGACACACATCTGCACACAGGAACCTAAACTCTTCAAGTCTCTTTTGCTTCAGACATAACACGTTTACATGTCTGAAACTTGACGATTTGATATAACTTTAAGACATAATGAACGTCATACATTTATTAAGGGAACCTCAACACACACACACACACACACACACACACACACACACACACACACACACACACACACACACACACACACACACACACACACACACACACACACACACACACACACACCTGCATAGGCATGTCAACTCTTTGCAGGAAGCATGAATTAAGAGCAATCTATAGGAGTTAGAACAGACAATAAAACTCCTACGTGTGTGCTACTGAATGTCTCTGTGGTAGTCCACTTAGCCAGCTCCACTTTGGTCAAGCGGCTCTCAGAGGCTGACATCTAAAAAGACAATCTTCTCTCTCCATCACTCATTCACTCTCTCTATCCCTTCTCTCCACGTCTGTTTCTTTACCTCCTCTCTTCTGCACGTCAGTCTCTCTCTCAGTCTCAACTTCGACTTCACCTTTCAATTTTATTGTCCCCAAAAGAGGCAATTAAGTGTGCAGTAAGACAGCATAAACACATTAAGACAACTAGAAATGCACTCAGAGAGTGCAGACCTCCGCCAAGGGAGCGGTTTGATAGAACATTTGACATAGATATTACACCCTATTTTTTATATTAGTCTTTCTGCCTTTTTGTGGAATTAGAAACTGAAATGTCGAAATGTGCCCTGTCCCGCAATTCAAATTTGGGGTCACTAGGTGCATCTGGATTTGTAGGCTAGCAATGGTAAAGAATCTTTTTTTAAATCCTGGTTCAGGTTTGTGATCTGGATCACTGCCAAAACTTAATCACTTGTTCTTTTGATAATTTCCAATAACTCCAAAAAGTTAAATCCAAACCTGTTCATGCATTTTTGAGTTATCCTGCTGACAAACAAACAGACAGACAGACAGACAGACAGACAAACCAACGCGACTAAAAACATAACCTTCTTGGTGGAAGTAACAACTAGGGATGGGACGAACCGCACCAAAAAATGAAACCGCACAATTCACATGACCGTGACATTCAAACCGTTGCAAACCGCGGACCATGCAGTGCCTTGAAAATATCTATTAAAACATATTTTAATAAGCATTT
>NC_085874.1:9030418-9045418 GCF_034702125.1 Engraulis encrasicolus
TTGTCTGCTGATGTTGCAAAACCTTTAGAATGTTATTGGGAATAAATCAAGATGTTTTTTGAAATGTCAACAGTGAAACCTTTTTTGAAAATATTTTGAGTAGCCCTATGTTACGAATTTGTTTAATTCTTTTAAAAAAAAAATCTGCCCCCATTGGAAAAGCAGTATATTAACAGTATATTAAAGCGATGGTTCGGAGTAGAATCACCCTAATGCCATTTGAACCGTGACACCCATCCACCTTTACACCCGAAGTGTTTTCTGCCGCAGGCTTACATCAACAGAGTTGCCGTGTTATTCGATGTTTATTCCGGATAGCTTGACTCAAGCGCATATGGATCCTGGGCACCGTCTCCAAACCTTCCCCACAAAAATAACATGTCATGACACCAAACTTCTACAGTATAACAAATGTGGTTTGTACTCACAAAAAGATGAATTTGAAACTTTGTACATAGTCCAGGAGTTTTATTAGTAACAACACACACGAGACGATTAGCTTTTCTGCTGCTAAACATCCGTCGACGTCACTTCCTCCAGCTGGGACTGTCCACAGCATGGCAGGTTTGTGTTTTAGTCCACAGCCAGGATATATGCACGAGTGTGGCATCGTCTTCTATTTATTAAACGTGGTAAAATTTAAATCCGAAGTGGTTAATTTCTAGTTGTAGCGCAAGCTGTCTTTTTGAGTTTTCCGCCTTCCGGACTCACGTGTATTTGTTTCCATCAACAAAGTCCCAGCTGGAGGAAGTGACGTCGACGGATGTTTAGCAGCAGAAAAGCTAATCGTCTCGTGTGTTGTTACTAATAAACTCCTGGACTATGTACAAAGTTTCAAATTCATCTTTTTGTGAGAACAAACCACATTTGTTATAGGGTCATTTCACATGAAATCAGACGCTTTGGGACCCGACCGATCCGGATTTCAATCATACTTGGTGTGCCTTTTTAGTAGCAAGGTAGCACCCCAGAACTGCACCCCAGTTCGGTTCTTTATTCATTTCAGAGACAATTTGACTCACAAATATGGCATCATACAGACCACTTACTAATAATATGGTAATACCATAGTAGCATCACATGACAAAACAAAAACAAAACAAAAATGGTCAGTTTCCATGGTCCCAGGTTTCAGAAACTAAGGCAGATGTCCATTTATACACACCAAATGATGATATGCAAATGTTTGAACATTCCTTCTCTGTGTACCTGTGTCATCTTCCCTTTACCGTACTTTGAAGAGATAATCAATGGCTACACTCTCATTTTGTACTCTACCAGTGCATTTGAAGCAGCAGCTGTGTCTTTTGTAGATAATGTATAAGTACGTCCCGTTGCAGTTAGGTTCCACTACCAGAAGCACATCCTGATGATCCATGACAAGTCTATCTGGTCCGGAGGGAAAAGTGAAGGATGGAGATGGTCCATGAGGATGCAGGAAGTTCAGTTTCACCTCTCCAGTGCTCAGCATACATTCCTCAACACATGCTAGCCACCAGTTGCCATCATATACAGCTACAACATACCCTTTGATGCTTGAAAATGTAACACATTCCTTTACTGAGCTCAACTCCTTCTCTGAATGCGGAAAATGGCCTAATGTCCATTGACAATGGGCAGAAGCTGTGTAGTTTTTGAGTACCTGGAATAGTTCTTGCAGATTCAAACCTCTTCAACAGGTTCTAAGCTTCATGATGGTGCATCTCTCTCAAGAACATCCATTGCCAGTTTGCCACAACAGAGATGTACCATCATGAAGCTGAGAACCTGTTGAAAAGGTTGTAATCTGCAAGAACTATTCCAGGTACTCAAAAACTACACAGCTTCTGCCCATTGTCAATGGACACAGTGGAAGTTAGGCCATTTTCAGCATTCAGAGAAGGCAGAGTTGAAAGAGTGAGCTCAGTAAAGGAATGTGTTACATTTTCAAGCATCAAAGGGTATGTTGTAGCTGTATATGATGGCAACTGGTGGCTATCATGTGTTGAGGAATGTATGCCGAGCACTGGAGAGGTGAAACTGAACTTCCTGCATCCTCATGGACCATCTCCATCCTTCACTTTTCCCTTCAGACCAGATAGAATTGTCATGGATCATCAGGATGTGCTTCTGGTAGTGGAACCTGTAACTGCAACGGGACGTAGGCCTACTTATACATTATCTACAAAAGACACAGCTGCTGCTTCAAATGCACTGGTAGAGTACAAAATGAGAGTGTAGCCATTGATTGTCTCTTTAAAGTACGGTAAAGGGAAGATGACACAGGTACACAGAGAAGGAATGTTCAAACATTCACATATCATCATTTGGTGTGTATAAATGGACATCTGCCTTAGTTTCTGAATCCTGGGACCATGGAAACTGACCATTTTTGTTTTGTTTTTGTTTTGTCATGTGATGCTACTATGGTATTACCATATTATTAGTAAGTGGTCTGTATGATGCCATATTTGTGAGTCAAATTGTCTCTGAAATGAATAAAGAACCGAACACCAGCATTTGAGGTGCTGCTAATGACATTGCGCTACTTTTGGACAAGGAACTGGCCATTTTAAAATAAAGTTTTTTAGATATTCAATTTTTAATTTTTCAATTTATCATAATTCATATTCTGAGAGTTGTTGCATTCCAAGCTGATTGTGTAATATGTAAGCCAAAAAGAGCTTATCAAAATAACACCACAGGCATCTTTTTGTGACTAACACTGACTGATATATTCAAGACTGAATGGTATATGTCCTACCCTCACATGTGAACCTTTCCTAGTCTGTTTCTCCCTTAATATTAGTGTCAGATTCAAACCAATGCAGTTCTGGGGTGCTACTTTGCTACTAAAAAGGCACACCAAGTATGATTGAAATCCGGGTCGGTCGGGTCCCAAAGTGTCTGATTTCACGTGAAATGACCCTATACTGTAGAAGTTTGGTGTCATGACATGTTATTTTTGTGGGGAAAGTTTGGAGACGGTGCCCAGGATCCATATGCGCTTGAGTCAAGCTATCCGGAATAAACATCGAATAGCACGGCAACTCTGTTGATGTAAGCCTGCGGCAGAAAACACTTCGGGTGTAAAGGTGGATGGGTGTCACGGTTCAAATGGCATTAGGGTGATTCTACTCCGAACCATCGCTTTAAAACAGTATATTCAAAAAAAATGGCAGAACTGGTCCTTTAAGACGATCTCCCTAACCATTAGGCCAGTGTTTCCCAACCTTTTTTGTCTTGCGTACCCCCTAAGCATCTTAGTTGTGCCATGAGTACCCCCTAAGTCATGTTCTATATCACTTTCTCTGTCCTGATGTGACTGCTCCCATTTGTTATAATAATACATTTTCCAGTACCCCCTGCAGTGTGCTCGCGTACCCCTAGTGGTACACGTACCCCTGGTTGGGAAACCCTGCATTAGGCCACAGCTGCCCGAACACAAAGACGTACCAAAAATATGAGAACTAATGTCACTCTAGCCCTGCCATGTAATGTCACTAGATTCTTTGGTGCTCTACAAACATACAGAGGGGGGCTACATTTACCCTCCACCCCCTCACAACCCCCCTTCCCCACCTTCATTCTCTCTCTCTCACACACACACACACACACACGCACACACACACACATACCCTCGCTGGGCAGTGGATGGCACTGTCACCCCTCGCTGTCCCCCGTCTGCTCTACGCTGCCGGCACCTCAAAGCAGCCAACTGGGTGAAATAGCCATTTAGTAGAGAAGACTGTGTGTGTGTGTGTGTGTGTGTGTGTGTGTGTGTGTGTGTGTGTGTGTGTGTGTGTGTGTGTGTGTGTGTGTGTGTGTGTGTGTCAAGATGGGTGTGTGTGTGTGGGGGGGGGGGGGGGGGGGACAAAAGGGATATGTTGTCCCAGGCCCTGGGAATGGGGGGGCAGAATTGGGTCAGCATGTCATTGTTTCATTGGGAGAGAGACCTTGCAGACAGACAGCCTTTACTGTCTATGTCCTCTGCGGCCTGCATGTCTCAAGTGCCTCGCTCACAGTCTCCATGAAAACACTTTTAGCTAGATCATTAGCTGATGACCCCAGATGGACATTATCAATTGCCATTATATAGGCTAAAAAATGGTCTTTTGAATCCATAGTTTAGGCCTACTTACCAGTATTACATCACATTTAGCATTCACAAATGTCGACTTAGTAATTCTTTCCAGAAGTATTGGACATTTTGTTGACGTAATATGCTTTCACACATCTCTTTCGCACAGCTGCTCGACTGCGAAGGTCGAAGGTACTGTGACTGAATTCATTTCGCTCCGATAACTGTCGTAAAGTGACAGTCGCTTTGCAGCTACAATGGAGGTTGCTGCGACAGCAATTTACGGCAGCGAGGAACAGGGAAGCCGAGGGGGAAAGAGACGTTCAGGGTCTCGAGGAAAGCCGAAGAAGACACCCTCACCATCGGAATTTCAACGTTTTTAAACAATGGTAGGAAATCTGTTTTAAAGACGTTGTAACACTCTGGACATTTAGCTCTTCGTTGCGTTTCTGTAGTCTTTATTTTCCTCTGAATGAGGTGGGATGGCCGCAGTGCCGACTGGGCCTAGCAGCGCCTTAGCAGAATCCCCGGCTGAAATTACTCCCTTCCCCGGGGATGGGTGCGGTGTACCCGGGGAAGGGGAGCAGCAGGAATTGCTAACCCCTGCCAAACTACCGGAACAGCACGCCTCGGACAGCAAAGTAGTCAAAAATACAAACCAGAAGTGCTCGCTTTCCTACTCGGAGTCAACTCAGCACCACCACAATCGAACAGAAGAGCAGCAAGTCAACGGCGTAACCTCTTCCATGGAGGACGGCTTTAGCCTCAACCACATAAACGAAACCCCAGACGAACTGAGACAATCCCCAGCTCGGTCTGACAGCTGTGCGAGCGAAACAAAATGCTCTTGCGAGCCTCCCAAACGTGGGCCCTGTGCGAGCTGCTGCCAGCTCCAGTCCAACAACGGCGAGGGCCACGGAGAGACGCGGACTGAGCCAAACTCTGAAGCTTCCCACGGCCCCCGTGCCATTGCAGCCAGCGACCAGAACACGAAACCCAACAGTACGGGCGGCACGGAACATCAACACAGACATTCAGGCGAAAGCCTGGATAAAGCGGTCCTCCACCAGCAAGGCGGCCCGCAGCAGCAACCCAGCCCCGTAGACGAGTCCTCCTCATCCGCCGCGGCTCAGCTAGCGAGGTTGGACCTGAACAGCGACGCCGGGGAACACGACGAGACAGAGATCCACTACGTCCGCTACGAGTCGGAGCTACAGATGCCCGGGATCATGAGACTCATCACGAAAGACCTGTCGGAGCCCTACTCCATCTACACCTATCGGTACTTCATCCACAACTGGCCTCAACTCTGTTTCCTGGTACGTATAGCCTGGTAGCCTGTCTATCAAGCTGTCAACTCACCCGGCAGTGACGTGAAATATAGCATAGACTAGACTACAGTGACTTGTAGGGTCCCAGAAAATGTACAATACAGTCCTCTCTCACACACGCATACACACAGTCACGTACACAAACAGGTTAGCAAACCCCTCTTTCAAACACATACACACACAGGTTAGCATGTTCTATTTAAGTCAAGGAATCTCAAAATGCTGTTCTCCGCTGTATGATTCTGCAATTGAATGAGCTAGTCCAGTCTAGAGGCAAATGAGAAGGATACTGATCACTCTGGTCTTACTTAACCTAACCCAGCTAGGTGTGTGTGTGTGTGTGCGCGTGTGTGTGTGTGTGTGTGTGTGTGTGTGTGTGTGTGTGTGCGTGTGCGTGTGCGTGTGTGTGTGTGTGTGATGGATGAATTCCTCCTGAAGAAGGTGCGGTCCTCATTGGTGCAACACACTGCTCTGCTCTGTAGCAATGTGTAGAGTAGGTATGTGTGTGTGGTGACAGGTTATCACTTCTGCATGTGGCTCTAGCACAGCTATTTTTATGAACGTCACACCCCCTCCCCTTCACACACACAAATACTTACTCTGACACACATACACACACAGAGAGTTTCTGGTCAGTCCGAGTAGTGCACTGTAACCTGATGCCACTGGTTGTCAAGTGCTAAACGGCCGTAATTCAGCGAGGCCCTATATTGCTGTATCAGGTGTTGGGCCACAAGCAAGCCTCTTGACCACTCACACACACCATCTCACCCCCTTTCTCTCTGTCACACACACACACCAGCTCGCATGCCCCCTTCTCTCTCTCTCTCTCTCTCTCTCTCTCTCGCTCTCTCGCTCTCTCTCTCACACACACACACACACACACACACACACACACACACACACACACACACACACACACACACACTGAAATGTGATCTGAGTGCCCCAGAGCAGTGTGTGTTTGTGCGTGCCTTATGTTGGGTCTGGCCTCACCAATCACCAAGTGGCTCTTTAAGTTTACAAAGCTACTGCACCAACACTAGTTACCACGTGCAGGAGTTACAGGGCAGGCAGAAGCAGAGGTCCGTACATCCCAGAACACAACAGGCAGGGGGACGGTATACTGCAGACCTCAAAACAGGCAAGAGAACAGCTCAGTTCAGTGCAGACTTTGAAAACAGGCAGGAGAACAGCTCACGCAAGTTTGGCCAAGTGAAGCAAACTTCGCCATTCAATCCTATGAGGGAGGCGAAGGCAAGCAAACAGGAGCGAAGTGAAGCGAAATTATTCGACCAAGTTTAATATTATGCAAAAGCAGTGGCCAATCAAATCAACAGTAACTGTTACCGTTTCATACCATTTGATTCACCGTAGCGAACTGATGACAGTGAGCTGTCAGAATGGAACACTGAATTTCGCCTCTCTTTGCCTCGCTCGTTTCGCCTGCTACGTGCCCCTAGTAGGCCCTTCAAAGCAAGCAAGAGAACATCCGAGTTAATTGCAGACCTTCAGCTCAGCACAGAGAGCTCAAAACAGATCTTCTATTCCTCAGTATTGTGCATTGTCTGCTGTCCAATAATCAGTATAATACTCTAGGTGCAATAAGTGCTACAGCTGTAATATGCACTGTAATATGCAGATTTGTAGTGTTATTGCATTGTGCATTTTAAAATACAGATGTTAAAAGGGGTAAAGGGATTTGCACACTGCTTGCATAATTTAATTTATTGAGGACCGCAACGTTTCGATCAAAGATCTTCTTCAAGCATCTTCTGATTGGGCTGATGTTTCTTCTCTTGGATGTATGCACCTTCCAATACAGTTTAAAGTACACCAATCAACAATCGCAGAAAAAAGAGAAAGAACTTCAATTTGAGTGTATCCAGAAATACGATGATTAAGTCAATGATGATGGTTGTGAATATGACTTGTTGTATAGTGTTGTGTGAGGGAATTCCTAATTTGTAGAATAGGGTAGAGTAACTTTTCTTATTCCTCAAGGAATTTAAAGTATCATACATCAACATGATTTCTATTAGTAGAATGGAGTAACTATCCAAAGGAAAGTAAGGTGTCCAGCAGCTTACGTAAACCAACACACGCACATCCATCCAGCTCATGTTTGTCCAGGGAGTGAAGTCATAAGCAACAGCACAACTTCTTGGCAAGATGTTTCGATATGTAAGCATCCCTAACAAAAATTTAAAAAAAGAAAACGTAGTCTAAACAAAGTCTTTATGATGTGTGAAACGCAACACAAGGCAGATTGGGTGTCAGCCATGCGAAACCTCAGTAGTAGTATTCTGGGAGCGCTGCTATTGTGTTCTGTGTCCTATATGCTGTATGTGTACAGTGCTGGCCAGCCTGCCAGCCAGCTGCTTTGGTCTCCACGAAAGTATTCTATAGCTGCTTGTGTGCACTCTACACGTCCACGGCCCCCAGCAGACCGCTCTCACATGTGATTGGCCGCTTACTTAGCACTTTGCTCCCCCGACCTGCACACGTAACGTAGAGCAAAAGGAAAAAACTGCTTTGGTCTCCTAAAGCAGTGGTTCTTAACCTGGGGTGCGGGCACCCCCTGGGGGTGCGCCAGAGATTCCAGGGGGTGCACAGAATTTTTTTTGTGTTGAGGTTGTGACCAAAATTCTGCTTGGTAACATTGTAATTGGGCCACATCAAAACCAAATTAAAACATGTTTTGGTCTCCATTTAAGGTCACTAAGGTATTGATTAATGTCTCAAGCAAGAATCATTGTAATTAATCGCTCAAATCATATTTTTAGTATGTATACACATTTAGAAATTTGGGTTGGGGGTGCGCGTCTTGTCTTGAGCACCGGCAAGGGGGTGCTTTAAGAAAAAAGGTTAAGAACCACTGTCCTAAAGTATTCTAGGAGCTGTGTGTATTGTATTGCTTTGGTCTCCTATTAGTATTCTAGGTGCCGTGCATGAAATGTACAGCCCTCCCAAATAAGGTTTTATGTACAAAAATACATTTGTTGCGTTGAAGAAAGATTGATCATTTAATGAACACCGAAATGGCAGATTTTAGCAAGACAAAAGTGTTGCCTACAGAAAATAATGTGATAAATCTCAGAAGACACACACACACACACACACACACACACACACACACACACACACACACACACACACACACACACAGAGAGAGCCTGAAAGCATCAATAACACTGAATGAAAGAGAGAGACAGAGAGAGAGAAAAAGAGGTGATGCATCGCTACTTGACCCAATGTAGATAAATATTGATGAGGAAGCAAAGCATCAGCTAGACTGAATTTGATTGGCTCGTCAGTCGTCAATATGAAAGCTTAACCGACCGCAGCGCAGTGCGTGGGGTAACAGTGGCGCTGTGGAGCGAATAATCCAACTGCAGTAGACAGACAACATTCTCACAGTCAGCCGAGCTTCGGGACAGACTGTGAGTGGATTCCAATATGCGGACTCCCGTCCCCGTGCCTGTGGCCTCGCCTTTTGCTAACGCCCCGCCTCCATGGAGAAAACGATTAAGTGTCCCCGCAGTCAGCCTAGCCCCAACAACTTTTGGGGGACTATTCTTCATTCACCATCCTGTTGCATATGAGAAAATTACATTAGAATAGCTCTTTTGCGACATATTGAAATACAATTTTGTTGTGGGTGACGTCATCACAAAACCACAAGGAGTCAAGTGAGCAAGGGAGGATGTGAGTCTACATATTAGAATGAACCCAGTGTGTGGGTGTTTTTGTGTCATCATTGGTGATTGTCTGTTTGTTATTGCTGACTGTGTGAGTGTGTGTGCGTGCGCCTGAATGTTATTGGTGTTACTGCTGACTGTGTGTGTGTTTGTTTCTGTGTTATTGCTGACACTGTGTGTGAGTGTGTGTGTGAGTGTGAGACCCTGACACCTGCTTCCTAGTGTTTGTGTGTGTGCGCGAGTGCACGGTCTCAAGCAGGACCAGTGTTGAGAGGTTTACATGGGTAACTTGGTTGCTAACAATTAGAATGCACAGACATATTCCACGCACACACACACACACACACACACACACACACACACACACACACACACACACGGTGGGGCTGGCCTGCCGCTGTAGCCTCATCCTGTAGGCACTTTCTCAACTTCACACACACACATGCGCGCGCACACACACACACAAACACATACACATACACACACACACACACACACACACACACACACACACACACACCCTACCTGTGGTGTCCTGCTGGGGGTGTGTGATTTATTTTAGTTCTTTGCCTCTCTGTTTGGAGCCTAAGTGTGTGATGTTTTATTGGGGTTGTGTGTCTTCTTTGCCTCTGCTTGGCTTGTAAGTGTGAGAGGTGCTTTATTGTGAGTTGTGTGTCTTTGAAGTGTGTGTCTGTGGAGTGTTGTGCAGTCCTTGTTTATATTAATGGCTATACCTACATTGCATTTAGCAGATGCCTTATCCAAAAGAGGATACCCAGACCAACATACAGCGTGTGGGGAAAATACAGAATACACCAGCCATAGCAATAACACAAGTGCAGACAGATACAATTAGGGTTGGGCGATGTGACGATATTAAAACATGAATCGTGTAATTGAGTACAAGATCGTCACGAATCTGCCAAAGTGAAGAAATTATATAGATCGTCTCGTCTTGCAGTGAGGTTGTTGAGTAATGTCTACTTACTTAATGTTGTTGTCTTCACTTTTATTCTTTGCATTATTGTATTTCAATTGTGCACTTTATGAGAGTCTTCAGTGTGTTTACATTTAATTAACTTCTAATTACAAGTTGCAAGTATAAAATGCCTGTTCTTAATTTTTTTGTTTTACTTACTTATTTTTCGATGGAGGATTGTGATAAAAAAAAAAAATTGGAATCAAGATTTTATGTCAAAAAATTGTGATATGACATATTTGCCATATTGCCCACGCCTAGATACTATACACCAGGCATAACAACAAGACAAGTTCAAATACAACCCACCAGGCATAACAACACCAGTTCAGCCGAGTAGGCCTACAGCAGGCGTACAAGACAAGTACAGACTGCAGGGCCTAGTTTTATGAAGGGTACTTCATGTTTTATGTATATTTTGCATATGTTTAATATGGTCTCTCCTTCCATGGTAAATGTATTTTGTGTTGAGCATTAAACTGTATTTTTGACGTGTGTGCGTGTGTCTGTCTGTGTGTCTGTAGGCCGTGGTAGAGGGGGAGTGCGTGGGGGCCATCGTGTGTAAGCTGGACATGCATAAGAAGATGTTTCGCCGCGGCTACATTGCTATGCTAGCGGTGGACTCGAAACACCGCAGGAAAAGCATTGGTGAGTACCGTGGTGTCTGTCTCTCAGTCTGGCCCATAATTGTTTCCGGGTTCTCATTTCGCAAGGGGGAGGGATCCCCCTTTATGCAGACTCAAAAACTGTTCCATTGAATTGGATGAGATGCATTGATGTTATACAAGAAATCGGTCATTGTAACTTTCTGGGGTTGGTGAGGGTGTAGGTGTTCTTGAATCTATAACATGGCAAAGGCTAATGCTGTAACTTATTAGTTAGCAAAACTAATTTTGTTTCAGGTTAAGTAGATGTCACACACCCCTTTAAGCAGACCGGAACCTGTTCACATTTGGCACCCATAGCAACCCATTATGTATGTGTGTGAATAAGAGAAAGGTTGTGTGTGTGCGCGATTTTGATATGTTGTTGTGTCTCCTGTAGGTACCAACCTGGTGAAGAAGGCCATCTATGCCATGGTGGAGGGAGACTGTGATGAGGTGAACACACACACACACACACACACACACACACACACACACACACACACCTACAGTGAGGAGTGTTGGCCTCACTCACCCACCATCTCATCCCCCCCAACGCTCTATTCCTATTCATCTATTGCTTAGACCCTCTCCTCTTCTCCTCTCTCTCTTCTCTTTCTCTCTCTCTCCCTCTCTGTGTCTCTCCTCTCTCTCCCCCCCTCTCTCTAGCGTTCTTCCTCTTCATCCCCCCCCCCCCCCCCCCCCCCCCCCCCCCCCATCTCTCCTTCACATTATCTCTCTTGCTCCTTCCGTCTTGGTCTCATGATGGGTAACATGCCTCTGTGTGTGTTTGCGCTTCGGGATAAATAAAGTATCTCTACTCTATAGCAGCTCACCTCAGCGTTAATGCTAATGCTAAGCTAGTGCTAATGCTAGTGCAGGGCTTGACGCCAATGACTCCTGTACCGATAACTCAGTCTTGTTATGCACAAACGAGCATTGTGAGTACATTTTTGAGTACCTTTTAGATCTCTGATGGTGGTTCTCAATCTTTTTTTGGACAAACACCACCTTGACCTCATCATAAGCCTTCCAACGCCCCCCTGATCTTATCATAAGTCTGCCAACGCCCCTCTTGGTATTAAAAAATTAAATAGACCCCCAATGGTATCTCCGCACTACTCCCCCACCCCCCCTTTCAGCGGTCTCATTTTCAACGCTCCCTTAGGGTGGGCTGTAGAGCCCCCGTTGAAAAGCACTATGCTAGACCAATGCGCCAGGTAAAATAGCTAGTCAGATGGTTTGCTAGGCTAGCCAAAGCGGCTATCGTGGAATTATTACCTGTCACAGCTGAGGTAATAAATATTTTCCCATAAGGCAGGTGCCGATATCACGCCATGCTGGTTTGACTTTGTAGATTAGCGTTGCCAAAAGCAAAGAAAAATGAAAGGATGAAGGTAAGTCAAGAATGAAAGCAAGTAAAATCTTATAAGAAGTGAAGAAGGCAAACAAAGCACTGGTAAAGCTCATAGCTTGGAACTGATGCTTTGCTCGCTAGGTAGTTGTCCTTCCTCTCTTTTGATTTCTTCTCTCACTTTTTCTGTTATCTCTTCCTTTTCTCGCTCTTGATCTCTCTCTCTCTCTCTCTCTCTCTCTCTCTCTCTCTCTCTCTCTCGTTCTCTCTTTCTCTCTCACACACACAGTCCTTTACTGTGTTTGCGTGTGTGTGTAGCAGGTTGTCTTGAAAAACCAAGAGAGACCACCAAGTCTCTCTCTCTCACGCACACTCTTTTCTGTGTGTGTGTGTGTGTGTGTGTGTGTGTCTGTGTCTGTGTGTGTGTGTGTGTGTGTGTGTGTGTGTGTGTGTGTGTGTGTGTGTGTGTGTGTGTGTGTGTGTGTGTGTGTGTGTGTGTGTGTGTGTGTGTGTGTGTGTGTGTGTGTGTGTGTGTGTGTGTGCGCGCGCTAGGGTTGTAACTCAGAGCCTTCATTGTGATTCTATCCAATATTTCTGAAGGAAACGATTTGATTATTTTTGATACTGAAGAATGCTGGACAGTTTGATTCATTTTAATTAACTGGTTCATATTTTACCTTACAGGCTTTTATTTACATAAAAAAAATAAGTAAAGCTATAATATTTGCATGCATTTTCATTGAGACACATTTACAGTCAAAATTAACATTACTGCATGAGAAAAAAACGAATGCAACAATAACAAAAGTAATTAATCGATTGTCTTGTGGTTGCATGGATTAAGCGAACTGTCAGCTGTTGGATCAATGCATCGTTACAAATCGATTATTATTTACACCCCTTGTGCTGCGTGTGTGCGCGCCTGCGTGTTTGTGTGGTGGGTTGTCCTGAAGTTTGGTATCACTTATGTCTCTCACAGTCTTCTCTTCTCTTCTGTGTGTGTGTGTGTGTGTGTGTGTCCGTCCTTCGTAGGTTGTCCTGGAGACAGAGATCACCAATAAGTCTGCATTGAAGCTGTATGAGAATCTTGGCTTTGTTCGGGACAAGCGCCTCTTCCGTTACTATCTCAACGGCGTTGACGCCCTCAGGCTCAAACTCTGGCTCCGCTAGACACACACACACACACACACACACACACACACACACGCTCGCACACACACACACATACACACACACACGCGCACACAAACACACATAGGCATCCATCCCAACGCCCTCTCCCTGCACTGACAAAGCCCCTCCCCCTTCCACCTCAGCCTACCCACTTACCTGCCTCCACCTTCCGTAAACACACACACATGCTGGCCCCCCTGTGCCCTGTCACAGTGTCCCCCCACTGGACTGCCGTCACCCTGACCCGACCCGACCCAAACGGAGGACCCTCACCCTGCCTCTCCCCCCGCTCCACCTGACCCGGAACAAGGACACTCGCGCTGCCCCTCTCCCCACCCAACCCCACCTGAGGACTATGTTTTATACTCTGAGAAGCATATAACGACAGTAGAGTTGCCCAGACAGTGTGTGTGTGTGTATATGAAGAGGCCCTGACTGTGTAAGTGTGTGTGTATAACGAGAGTAGAGATGATGATGATGATGATGATGATGATGGTTTTCGCTGTGTGTGTGTATGTTTCCTGTCAGAGGGATGTGATAGCTGGTCAGTGTTCACCTCACCATGTCACACTGCTCATAACATCCAAGGAGGCTTAAATCCTGCAGCAGGACCAGAACATCTGACCCGACTTACATACCGGACCACAACTAGTGACTTATCCGGACTGTGTTCCACAACCAGGATTAGCAGAACTAGGTTCCGGACTAGTTCTGGCCGTTCATCTTAAATGACGAGTACCAGCGCTGCTCTTGGATGACCGGTTGGTTGGGAGTGGGGCTTGGCCCGGTTTTAGAAGCTCTGGGCTGAACCAGGCTGAGCTCTGGCCCCAGAACTATGCTGGTGCTAAGTCTGGTCCTGGTTTTAGTTCTAGTCCTGGTTCTAGTTCTAGGCCTGGTTTCAATTCTGGTCCTGGTTCTAAATTCCAATTGGGTTTCTGGATCTAAGCCTGGGTCTTGATCCTCGTTCTGCGGCAGGTCATGGTGCTCTGTGAGCGTTGTGTGAGTGCGGTGGTGAGTGCCACTGACCCCCTGTCCCACACTGACGTGTTCATGGAGGAGCTGGGAGCGCTGGGAGGACCCCATGAGGCTTGATGTGGGGTGCGGGGGATGTATATGTATTTGGGGAGGGTGGTGGGGGGTGGAGAGGACAGATGGGTTATGCACTCTTTTTTCTTTTGGTTTTTGTTTTTGTTTTGTTTTTCTTGTTGTTTTTGGAGGCAGAGGATGAGTGGAGAGTGGGGGCTGCGGAACAAACAAACAAACAAATAAGCAGGCGGGTGGGCAGGCGGGAAGGTAGATGGGTGGGCAAGACGGCTGCAGATGTACATTTGTGATGTGGAAGCGCCTTCTACAGTATGTGTCTCTTCTGTTTTTAACAAGATTGTTGGAAGAACTCACCGTGTGGCAGTCTGGTCTTTGGGCGAATGGGCTCGTGTGTGTGCGTGTGTGCGTGTGTGTGTTAGAGAGGCACACGCACTGAACTCTGGCCTCAGGTCACCATAAGCCAATCAGATGTTTACATGGATGTGCATTTCAAATACGATAACCAAGATAAATCATACCATGTATCACCAATGCAACAGAGAGAGATCAAGTCTGGTCTCTTCAATGGGCATGACTATGTGTTGAACTTCACATTCTCCTAGTCTCCTAAAGGGGCATGGCTTGCATAGAATTGCATCTTAGAACCTTGCGTTACATTAATTGCGCAAGAAACTCCCTATGGACTGTCTCTACCTCATCAATTGTTTATCAAAG
>NC_085874.1:9050418-9062918 GCF_034702125.1 Engraulis encrasicolus
CAGTGTGTACTGTAGGCCTACTACACTAATGAATCCAGTATGCAGTGTGTACTGTACTACACTAATGAATCCAGTATGCAGTGTGTACTGTACTGTACTATGTGATAATGCATCCAGTTTATGCAGTGTGCGTATGTAGTGTAGTGTGGTGTACTACAGCATATCATGACTTCAGTCTGTGTAGTGTAGGGGTGGTGAATGGAGTCCATGGGTTCCTTTCCATTATCCTAACTCATGTCCTCCTCTGTGCTTCTGGCCTTGTGATGAGGTTGCACGACAGAAGTTTAATACAATGTCTCGCATCAGCACGATGCAAAGGCCATTTTCTCATTTGCAATCAGGATGTTGAATGGGGGAAAGTCCCCCAAAAGTTGCCTAGGAAACTTTGTTTTCTCCGTGGAGGTCAGGCGTTAGAGAAGCGCGAAGCAACAAGCACAGGTCGAGGACAATGAGGATCATAGAATGTGCCCCATATAGTCTTTAGAAGTAGTGTGTCTATGTAGTGTAGTGCACTGAATCCAGTCTATTTAGTCTGTCTGTGGTGTGCAGTGTATACTAGTATATGAAGAGCTCTTTTCCAAAATGCGATATATCCATTTGATAGAATGTTGTGAAAATTGACATTTTTGTATTGGGCATTCCATTAAATTGCATTGCAAAATGCATTTTATAGAGGTTTAAAAAGTATGTTTTCAAAACATTTGAATGGCAAGAATTCACATATAGATGATAGGACATCTTAACAGTCAATTCCAATATTAAAATGCAAAAAAGTCAAAAATGGTGGATATAGCGTTTTGGAAAAGAGCTCTTCATATCGTGGCTCTAGTCTGACAGACGATGTTGTCGGCTGGTGAGAGTCGATGTCAAACAGATGTAGGTACTGGGAACTCATGCAGAGTACACTGTGAACAACCTGAATCCAATGACATTACAGTTACCACACAGCAAACAGTAGATTACAGAGGATGTTTGAATCATCACCATGCTCCAAAAAAAAAAAAAACTATGACCATCTGTACAAAAAGAGAATTTCAGTGCAAACTGACAGTAACATTTGTACCGCATTGTACATTTTAACCCATCCCTTCAGTAAGAGAAAACATAATTTCTCTAAGTTAGTATTCAGTATTTACATATAATGGCTAAGAAATTACCACAAAGGCCAAAAATAGCCAAATATTTAGTATAACCAAAAGGTCAGTTATTGGATTGCAGTGTGTTATGAGGTGTGTTAGTTGGGCAGCTGTGTGTGTGTGTGTGTGTGTGTGTGCGTGTGCGTGTGCGTGTGTGTGTGTGCGTGTGTGTGTGTGTGTGTGTGTGTGTGTGTGTGTGTGTGTGTGCGTGTGCGTGTGCGTGTGTGTGTGTGTGTGTGTGCGTGCGTGTGTGTGTGTGTGTGCCACTGTTAGTTGGACTAAGTGAGCTCTATCTTCCAGTTAAATAATCCAGAGAATGATGCAGCAGCAAAGTTGTACAGCATAGCATGGAAAACTTACAAAGCTGCTGTGGTACAGCATAGAAATGCATACTTACAAAGCAGTCACATAGCATTATGGCGAACTTACAAAGCAGTCACATAGCATTATGGCGAACTTACAAAGCAGTCACATAGTACCATGGCGAATTTACAAAGCACTTATACAGCATACAAACGCGTACTTACGGTGCACACAAGCAGGAGTCAGCAATAGGCAGAACACCTGGGTCATCATACACACAGATTCACTATACACTGCTGGGTGCACAAGAGTGCATCATCAAGAGTGCATTCAAGATCTGGCCTCTGGATTTTGTAATGAGAAAATAGAATAAAATAGAATAAAAGCAGCCAGAAATATGCAAATATTTGCCTCAAATTTGGTAGGGCAGTTCACAAAGGGGATCACACATACACACACACATAAACACACACACACACACACACACACATGCGCGCACCCACACACACACACACACACACACACACGCACAAATTGTCTGTGAACATTCCTCCAGGTTAGTTTGGAGCTTAACCCCTTAGCGCAGGAGCCTCTGTTATAACTATTATCATTATTGTCACCAAAATGGCAGTGACCAAGGCTTAATAGGCTACTTAAGACTCTGCATTGTCATGGCAATGTTGTTATGATGTATTTGAGTGTTTTCGGCAAAGAAGAAACAGGCCAGTCGATGGGCCCATCTGCAGTGAGAGGCTACAGACATCCAGTTGCCTCCAACTTAACTCATTTGACACACAGATATCTACAGTAAGTGCTATAGAGTCAGAGATAGTCTAGCAACTAAGTGCAGATTTTCATCAAAATCTATCACTTTACGACTTGACTTGACTTGATAAAAGTGTCATATTTGGTGTGAGGACTCTCAAAGCGGGTCTGATCAGATTTAGCATCATAGGCATTCAAGATCTGACCCCTGGATTTTGTACCGGGAAAATAGAATACAATAAAATAAATACAGCCAGATTATGCAACAACATATTAGCCTCAAATTTGGTAGGGCAGGGGTACTGATGAGATGTAGAGTCGTAAGAAAAAAATTGGGCACAGACTCCACCCGTCAAATGTAAGTCAACATGCAAAGGACATAGGAACATACCATAAAATAAGTGAAAACTGAAAATCTCCTCAGGTCCAGTATGTGGGGGGAACATACCATATGTACCATACATTGGCATATGTGTGTTCTGTGCACACACTAAACAGTTTCTATGAATGGTTATGTATTTCAGGTGACAGACTAATAAGGCCATGCATGCAGAGAAACCAGTTTCTGAAGAAAGACCAGATGGTTCCCATGCACTGTTTTGAACTAACCCCATGAACTAGGCAAATGGGAGAAAGCAATACTTTATCCAATACACATTGCCAGTCAAACGTTTTAGGACACTACATTTCCCCCCATCATTCTCTTTACTAACAATTCAGCTTATTCTATGTATTATGTCATTGCTCCCTGAAATAAATACGTACAACAAATAAGTAATTTGGAAAACACAAGTATGGAATGAATTCATAGACGATACATTACAAGAAATTACATTTCGCGTTATTCAAAACTGTACAGAATAGACCAAATTGTTTTGAAAAATGGCTGCAAGGGTCCAGATCTTAGGCGCCTATGATTCTCAATCTGTTTAGAGTCCCTTTGTGAGTCTTCATACCAAATTTGGTGCTTTTATCGCTAAGTCATTTGATTGCTTCACTTTAGCCTCTGGACTAAGAGTCACACTTGGACCTCAAACCTTGTCTGCTGACTGGGCTGAATGCTTCTCAACAGGTGCCCATTCACTATTAGTTCACTATTAGTCCCAGTTTTGTATACCCATTCCTTACATCTCTCTCTCTCTCTCTCTCTCTCTCTCTCTCTCTCTCTCTCTCTCTCTCTCTCTCTCTCTCTCTCTCTCTCTCTCTCTCTCTCTCTCTCTCTCTCTCTCCATGCATGACTACACATCAATATGAATTAATTATGTAAGTACATAATAGTACTGTATATGATATCTGTAAATGAAAAGGAAACTTCTTCAATTATTCAACAAAATGAACACTCGTCTTTTAAAACGTGTGAAAATAAATTCCAGGTGAGTGGTGTCTGCAGACCGGGCCCAGTGGATAGCCGTCTCTGACCCATATCTGGCCCACATCTGCTGCGGTCAGGGCCAGAGTCGGCCCACAGATGGGTGCCGTGGAGACAAAGTGCAAGTCATAGTGTACAGAAGAGAGCGCTATTACTGTATATACAGTAGTTTTATAAACAGCTGTGTCTGTGTGTGTCTGTGTGTGTCTGTGTGTGTGTGTGTGTGTCTGTGTGTGTGTGTGTGTGTGTGTGTGTGTGTGTGTGTGTGTGTGTGTGTGTGTGTGTGTGTGTGTGTGTGTGTGTGTGTGTGTGTGTGTGTGTGTGTGTGTGTGTGTGTGTGTGTCTGTGTGTCTGTGTGTATGTGTGTTGCTGGTGTGGGATGGTGAGGGTTGGTGATTCTCTCTCCAGTCATCTCCATAACGATGACGATTGGCTCAGAGCTTCCCCTTTATCAGCTGTTCAGACCTGCTAGCCAATGAGAGCTTGCCCTCCGTGCTCCGTGTCAGCCAAGCCAAACGGGCAGTCAGAGCTGTCGTGCCAATCAAAACTCGTCCTCTGAGCTGTCGGCCAATAGCATTGCCTGGTCCTGTCCAGTCCGCACCTCTCTGGGTTGCTGTTGATCAGAATAGAAGGGAAGTGAGGGAGAGGAGAGTGGAGAGGTTGAGAGACGGGAGGAGAGAGGAGACTGGAGGGAGGAGAGTGGGGAGTGGAGAGTGGAGAGAGGAGAGTGGAGAGATGAGTGGAGAGAGAAGAGAGGAGAGAGGACTGTAGAGAGTAGAGAGTGCTGGACTACACTGCTAATGCACCTGTACCATACAAACAGAGTTCCCAATGGAGACCAGCCTTGGTCATATACTCTGTATTACGCAACCTTTTCATGTCAGAGACAGACTGCATTTCAGTCTCCTTTCTGCCTCCTGGTCTGTTCCTACCGCTGTACATTACATTACATTACACATACAGTAGATGACGCTTTCCCCAAAGTGATTTACAGTTATTACAGGTTATACAGTGCCGCCAGTTAGTATTGGCACCCTTGAAGCTTAAGCACATAATGGGACATATCTCCAGACAACAAATAATAAGGCCAACTATGATTTTCTATAGATAGCTTGTGTTTGATACTAAATGTAAAAATGATCAACAGCAATGAATAGTAAACTACGAGAGGGAAAAAATGAAGAAGGTAAAGCTCCTGGAATCACTGGTATTGGCACCCTTTACTGGATACCATTGTGGAAACCTAATTTGACTCAAATATGGTAGATAACAAATGGGAATCACCTTTGACAAATTGCTTTTGCCCATAGGACATGAATTAGGCAAGGATTTTTTTTATATTTGTGTTTTAAATAGCCACCTGTTACACCTGTGCGTCTTTGACAAATGTGAAGACAGAGGGGCTGCCTGAGGACACCAGAAATACAATTATTTGCAAAAACAAGACCTCCAAATAATAAAAGGTCATCTCAAAAGACCCTAGTATAGCATTTCTAACACTGTGTTGTATTATTCAGAAATCTGCCAAACAGGGAGCTGTAAAGAATATCCTTGGATGTGGGGGTAAGGGAAGAAATTATGATAGAAGTCTGTAGAAGTCGGTACAAATAATGACAAAACACAGGGTCTAACATCTACAGACCTGAATGTCAACTTTGAACTGTTTTGGGAAGTTTTTTTCAATAAGCATCACAAGTTAAACACTACACAAACTATTGTTTTTTGGTTGGAGGCAAAGGCAGACCACATTGCTTCATGAAAGTCATAAAAGGGAACATCTGAAGTCTGTATAAGAGAATACAGGGAATGCACAGTCCTTTTATGAATGTTCTAAGGTCAGACGAAGCAATAGTACAGCTTTTCAGTGATGCACACAAACAGCATGTTTGCATATTCAGCAAGAAAGTCTTTGAGGAAAAGGACACCCCACCAAAAATCAAGCATGGTGTCAGATCTATAATATTATGTCACCCCATTGATGCATTAGGTATTGGAGGCTTTGACCAGATCACAGGTATCATGACAGGCATCATAGGTATCATAATTTACAGGAAAATGTGTAACCATGTGCAAGAACACTTGGTTTGAAGTGAAAATCATACTCCAGCAAGACAAAAACCCAAAGCACACATCCAAATGCACAATTCAAAATGCCACTAGAGAAGTCAAAGAAGCTCGTAGACGAATACCAAAACCTTTGGAGGCTGCATTTGCTGACCAATGTTGTGAGACCAATCAGTTAAGGAGGGGTGCCAATATTCATGGACATGGCCTTTTTCATGTTTTTGCTTGAAATTACAAAATGCATTTGGAAAAAAATACTTTGCTATTCTAAATATCTTTGGACCTTCAATTAAAAGATCCTGTTGGTAAAAGTTGTTTATATTTCCATTTATTTCTGGATATATTGCATATTTTGTAAATAAAATGAAGGGGTGCCAATACTAACTGGCGGCGCTGTATAGGTAGGACTATGGATGTAATAACCAGGGTATGGTACAGAGTATTTATAGACATAGATTTATAGATAATAAGCGTGTAATTAACAGGTGTAGTACCAGGGTATGAGTGGGCGTTACCTCTGCGTATCGGTCTCCGTCGGCAACTGAGTGTCTCCATGAGTCCGTGTGGCCTCTCCGCTGCCTCCCCTTCCGGCGCTGGTGCTTGAAGCTGTCGCGTCTTCTGCGGAGGATCAGGCGGGCGCTGTACAGGGCACCAACTATCAAGAGCGCGCCCGCTATGCCAATGCCTACCGGCGCCAACATGCCCGACACATAGCCGGCCTAGACACAAGACATAACACCACACATAACATAAGACACTGTCAGACACACAGTCACACACACACACACACATACGCACACGCACTCGCACACACACACACTGTAGAGATCACTCCCAATCTGTAGAGAGCCTGCTATGCCAATACCAACCGGTCCCAACATCCCCGAAACATAGCTGGCCTAGACACAAAGACACAACAGTCAGACACACACACACACACACACACACACACACACACACACACACACACACACACACACACACACACACACACACACACACACACACACACACACACACACACACACACACACACACACGCTTGTAGCTGCTTACCTTCTCTCGTATTAGTTCCACCCAGCTGCGAGCTGAAAGACAGAATAAAAGAAACCAAGTCAGGTCAAACCTATAGCAGATGCTTAAACAGTGCGTTGTGACACAGAATCATATGTGCTGTATGGTGTGGTGTGTGTGCTTCAAATGGGACTAGAGCCCCCCCTGTTTTTTTGCTCCCCCACACCCAGCCCTTGGTTGCTCTGCAGCATACAACCAAGTGCATAGGGCCCAGTAGCAGTGTGGGAAGAGTTCCCTTTCTACAGGAACTAGTTCACAGTTCAGTTCACATATTTCAAAATCTTCAGAAATGGTGCTTCAGATTGCTGTGTGTCAGATTGCGGTGCAGTGTGGTGTGCTTCACACACACAGCCTTCCTCCCACTCAGAGTCTCTGGTTGCACAGCACCATCAACGGGGAGGAGAGAGACATAGAGACATATACGGTACAGCATAACACACACACACACACACGCACGCACGCACGCACGCACGCACGCACGCACGCACGCACGCACGCACACACACACACACACACACACACACACAGCACACAGAAAGGAAGGGAAGTGACATATAGACAGTACAGGACACACATACACAGCCACACACACACACACACACACGCGCACGCACATGCACACATACACACACACACACACACGCACACGCACATGCACACAGACACACACACACACACACAGCTACAGCTATAACAGATTTTTTTCTCTCTTTCTCTCTCTCTCTCTCTATCTCTCTCTCTCTCTCACACACACACACACACACACACACACACACACACACACACACTCACACACACTCCAACTCCCACCCACCAAGTCCCTGGTTGCGCTGCACCCAGACGGGGAGGGGGGGTATGAGGCTGAAGGGGGGGCGCGTGGAGGCGGGAGGGGGGGCCTCTGTCAACTCATCGCTCTCTTCCTCCTCCTCTTCTTCTTCTTCCTCCTCTTCTTCCTCTTCCTCCTCCTCAGAGTCTTCAGTGTCCTCCTCTTCATCCTCTGGAAAAGCACATGACATATACAGTCTATACTAGTGTTCCTCAACGGGGGCTCTACAGCCCCCCAGGGGGCGTTGGGGAGCCCTAGGGAGGCGTTGAGAAGGATACAGCTGAGTGGGTGCGAGGCTTAACTACCATTGGGGTGCATTAGTCTATTTTATTCTTCAATACTGGGGGGGGGGGGGGGGGCGTTGGTAGTCTTATGATGAGGTCAAGGGGGCGTTGGGAGACTTACGATGAGTACAAGGGCAGTTTGTTCAGGTTGAGAACCACTGGTGTATACAGACAAACCTCCGTCTACTGGTCAGATATGATATTTGCACATCATATCTCTGTGCTCCTTTGCATCATGGAGTGTGTGTGCATTTGTACTGTATGCGCGTATGTGTGCATGTATGAGTGATTGTGTGTGTGTGTGTGTGTGCGTGTGTGTGTGTGTGATGCGGAGCTGTGATGATATTTCATATTTATTACATCATTTTGTGCATTTGTATGTGATGATTTGTGTGACTGTGATATGTATGTTTTATCATTAATACTATGTGAAAGCACACACACAGACATACAAACACACAGACACACACTCACATTCACACATGCAAACTCACACACACACAGACACACACGCATGCACACATGCACAGACATACACACACAGACACACAGACAGACACACACACACACACACACACACACACACACACACACACACACACACACACACACACACACACACACACACACACACACACACACACACAAACACATCGACACACACCCTCAGACTCCAGCTCCTCCTGTCCCGATTTGGGTCTGACCAGCGAAAAGTCTGCAGTCCTGGTAACGGTTGCTATGGACTTCTGCTGAGTGACGCTTGCTGATAGGCTGGCCACGGTGGTGGGAGGAGTCTGCCTAGGACTTTGTGTGATGCCAGCACCTGTCGGAGCCAATGAGAAGCCATCATTCGGTTACTGAGCGCACGTACACACACACATACACACTCTCAGCGTGTCCTTTTCACAAAGAGTTTTACTGCATACTTAATGCACTTGAACTATAATGAAATACAGAGCAGAGCAACATCCAACCCCCTTACTCATCATTCCCCATCAGTCCAACTCTATGACTCATAGTGGAAGTTATTGTCATGTGTTATAAAGGGAACAGTGTTTGCTATCAGCCAGTTCTATTGCTGTTCCGCAAATGTGACACCGGAAGGAAGTTATTGTGTCGGTGGCAACGGACCCAGAGATATAACAGTTACCCCATGCTGGAGGGCGCTGTGGCGCAGCGAGCTAAGCCCCCCACACTTGGGCTTGCATGCCCATGGGGACCCCGGTTCGACTCCGGACAGGGTCATTTCCCAACCCTGCCCCGTCTCTCTCCACACTCACTTCCTGTCGCATCTTCACTGTCCTATCCGAAATAAAGGCCCAAAAAAAAAAAGCCCATAAAAATATTTTTTTTTTAAAAAGAGTTACCCCATGCTTTGATCTCTGGTCATGTGGTTATATGCTAGCCTCGAAGGTATCGGTAAACCCATTGCTGCCATAAGTTTGTGTTAGCATGTGTAACTGATGTGTTCCTGCGCAGTCCGCCATAGGAGTTTGAAACCGCCACCTCCTAGTCAATGCTCCAATTCGGGCATGGGAGGCACAGCATGGTACCGCTGAGCTAAAGGACAGTCTGATAGCTCAGCGCTACCAATACTGTATGAGGCTTCAGGAGGGAGGTTCACTAACGTTCAACGCCACACTCTACTAGTTGGCCTCCGTTACACATGGCTAGGCTTACGTTTACTAATTCTACTAAATCGGCTGTGCTGCTATTGTCCTGACACAAGTTACCATTTAAGGTCAAGTAATTACACAGTTCCTTGAAATTGTGTGCTTTGAAAGTGCACATCAATTTAAAGTTTGATCAATTCCTCAAAGTCCTCAATGATACTCTCTGGAAACAAACACTACATCCGGAATCTTGTGAAGACCACAAGATCGGCCATGTTTGACCATATATGGACAAATTTTGCCACGATTTTTCACAGCGGGATCCTGTGGAAATGGTGTAACTCTTTATATAAATACATAAATGGCTCTGAATGGACAATAACCCCAGCTCCCATTATCCTTTGGTTTGACCGAGTTAACTTTACAGTTGATTTGTGTTTTTTAAACTAATTTGGCATCCAAATGTCTTGCACACGAGTAATAGATAGCTGCTGTTTTCCCAGTAGGAGAGGAGGAGTTGACCTTACACAGTAAAAACATCAGTGTTAATATAGCTCTTAACAGATAACAGATAATATGTGGGTCCCACTCAAATATAGCATAAGTGTGACATTTTCAGAGTTAATTCTACTCAATATTGTGTACATTATGTAAATTTTGAGCTGAGTTCAAATTAAACTGGCCACCTGTGCAGAATTTTACACTGACACTGACTCTCCACAGTGTTGTAAATAATCCGGTTTACTCTGAAATATTGACATCCCATTTTTCTTTACTGTGTACTAGTCGGAAAACAAATAGGAAATGAGAAAGTACTGAAGGACTGCTCTCTCTCTCTCTCTCTCTCTCTCTCTCTCTCTCTCTCTCTCTCTCTCTCTCTCTCTCTCTCTCCTCACCAGTGTGTTCTGCCCGGTCGCCCGGTCCCTCTGCCATCTCCACGCCAGACGCTTGCCCTGGCAACGCCCAGTCCCTACCCCCTGCAACCCCTGGACCGATCGAAAGCGGTCGCTCTGCGTCCATGGTAACGGTCTCTGCCAGTGTGCCCGGTGCCACCTCAGCAGGTGTGAAGGGCTGTGATGGTGGCATGCTACCCGCTGGTGGCGCTGTAGCATCCTCAAAGGGTTCGAAGATTAGTGGGAGGGCCTCTGATGACATCACAGGTTCTGGTCCCGCCTCCTGAGATGAGGACACCATGGCCATCCCCCCTGCTGACACACACACACACACACACACACACACACACACACACACACACACACACACACACACACACACACACACACACACACACACACGGTCACTGGTTAGAGTAGAGTAGAGTAGAGTAGAGTAGAGTAGAGTTTATTGATCCTCAGGTGTCAAGTAGCTTACATAAATAAAAAATAATGCCCACATGGACATTTCAACAACTATTAGCTAGGGAGGGAAAAAAATAAAAATACAGAAAAAACAAAAAGGCAATTGTGCAAAAACATATTATAGCCTACATGTAATATGTCAACATGTACTGCATCTACTGAAGCAAATCATGATACTCTCCATAGGATTTCACTCAAATCTCACACACATCTATTGGTGCAGACTCAAAATGTAAAAGTTAAATGTAAGGGAAGGATGAAATCCAAACCGATGACCTGCCTTTTTATCTCTATAAACTTCATGATGTTTCGGGCCAACACGGCCCCTTCTCAGACACTCGCTACCTGTGGTGTTCTCACTTTGGTGGGTACATGTTCAAACACCAACGGCTGAATTTGGATCTATTTTGAGTGAACAACAAGTTGAAGCGGTTTTATGTGTTAAAAACAGGTTACTAATCATTGTCAAAGTGGCATTTCTTTCATGCTGATCTATGAAAAGATATCCTTACAAATCTGCAAACATGTGAGGGGTGTACTCACTTCTGTGACATACTCAATGAGCAATTTCCTGAAATGAGGAACACAGCGGCCCAACCCACTAATGTCACCGGGAGTGCATTGCAATATGCGACCTTGCCTCCTCCACTTGCCTCCTCCACTTGTTTCTCGTCATGATGACATCACTGACAACAGCATTATATTTCAATATCTTGCAAAAGCTCAATTGTAGAGTCTTTTTCTCATTTGCAATTGGGATGGTGAATGAAAACCAGTCCCTCAAAAGTTGTTGTGGCTAGGCTGACAGCTGGGAAACTTTATCGTTTTCTCCTCGGAGGAGGGGCCAGGAGGCGGGACGAGGAGACAAGCGCAAGTGGAGGAGGCAAGGTCGCATATTAAAACGCACTCCTGTTGTTGTAACTAATGCACTCTATTCTCATCCTTGCCCCCAGATGTTGTCAGCTGGCACACAACACAGGTGAAAACACACAGGGTCGTGAAACCTGCATTAACGCCAGGGTTGCCAGATGAGGCTGATGATTTCCAGCCCAAAAAATGCTCAAAACCCGCCTAGAAGCACAAAATCCCGCCAAATTCTATTGATTTCTATGGCAAAAATTGGGCGGGTTTTTCTGCAAAATGCCATTTTTACCCGCACACGGACATCCTAAGCAGCCCAATTGGGCGGGAAACAGCCCAATCTGGCAACACTGATTAACGCTCAAGGCCACAAGACCTTATTGTCTGTAAGCTGATAGCTGTCAGTCACAGAGAAGTATTTCAGTTGGGTAGAGTGGAAAGCAGGTTGCATTGCATGCAGTGTCTGTGTTTGTGCATGCATGCATACAAAGTTGTATAAAATTGAAGTAGAAGTACAGATGTAATAACAAAACTAGTGGTATGATATTACATGGTTTCAACTTTGTAATGTCATGCTACTGGTGTTGTACAAACATAGTTACATCTGTAAGAGTACTAATACTTTACTTCAGTACTTTACACAACTCTGCATGCGCACGCGCGCGCGCGTGTGTGTGTGTGTGTGTGTGTGTGTGTGTGTGTGTGTGTGTGTGTGTGTGTGTGTGTGTGTGTGTGTGTGTGTGTGTGTGTGTGTGTTTAGTACTCTCCTACCTAAGTTGAAACACAACACTGTAAATGAGGCTTGGAACACACATACACACACACACACACACACACAACAAACACA
>NC_085874.1:9065418-9072918 GCF_034702125.1 Engraulis encrasicolus
CACACACTAACACACTCACATACGCTTTGATCCTCATCATCCACTTCTCTCACCCACACACACACACACACACACACACACACACACACACACACACACACCCACACACACACATGCTCTCTCTCTCACACACACAAGCTCTCTTTCTCGCACAAACTCTGATCCCCTCATCATCTCGATCTGCGGCGTCTGAAATAGAAGCTAATTAGGCTGCAATGTGTTCCCGTGACGATGGCTGTCCTGTGTTCCTGCGGCGGCGCTACTGACTCACAGCAGCAGGGCATGCTGGGAGTCACGGTTCGTCACAGCATGATTGCTACGGCAACACGATGCCTATGGCAGCAACACCGAAGACTAACGCATTGCCACCTGTCTGTCGCCTCGAGAGATATGTTCCCATCGCCACCTGTCTGTGTCTGTTTACCTGTGTGTCTGTCCAGACTGGCATCATGCAAAGGCGTAGCTATTTCACGCCAGGGCATTCTGCGTTGACGTTTGCAAGTTGCTGCCTTTGCAAGAAAAGTCGTGCTCCGCAACTCAGCCTTTATTTGACAGGACAGTCGAAGTTGGTGACAGGAAGCGAATGGGACAGAGAGATCGGGGAGGATCGGGAAATGACCCCGGCCGGACTCGAACCGGGGTCCCCGTGGGTGGGCATGCAAGCCCAAACGTGGGGGGCTTAGCGCGCTGCGCCACAGCGCCCCGCGGAAAGCACTTTTGTAATGTGAACAGGTTAGTGCAATTTTCCTACCGTGTCTGTGAATTTCTGTTACTAGTTTCTAAACACGAACATGCTCTGCTGCGCCCTGACCAAAAGCATGCCTAGCCCTAACCTGTCAGTAAAGCAACATTTCTGCCACTTTACTTTTGCCAAGAACAGCGGAACAAACAAGGAAAATGGCAAAATTGTACAACATAAACATAAACAGGACCTATGCACCTGTAGCAACTGTAGGCTCCACTGCAGATCTGTAGAGGAACACTCTAACACACACACACACACACACACACACACACACACACACACACACACACACACACACACACACATACACACACTAATACTACTACTACTACTACTACTACAAACTAGGTTAACCCCTTTTGCACAGAGCATCTTTTACAACCTAAGGTTCCCAAATTGTAATGAGTTAAGGTTCCCAGTAATGTAATATCTATGTTGTTATGATATGGTTAAGTCTTTTCAGCAAAGAGTGACTGGGCCTGCAGATTGCATCTGCAGTAAAAGGGTTTATGTTAACCTTGAGGTAGTAGTAAGTCATCTAATAGAAGGGCCTGGAATCCTCATTTTCTTTACTACATGGTACATGTGGGCTATCTATTAGCAGGTGTACCGCAGATTAACACAGGTTAACATAGCCAGGTTCATCATTACTTAACTATGTTCTTGGAATACCCCCCAGACACCCTGCTCCAGATAGTAAGCCAGACAGACCCCCTCACCTCCCTGCAGGCTGATGGCGTCGCTCCAGGTGGCGTCTGGTTGCGGAGGGTCTGGTGCCAGCGTGAACACTGGCGCCCCCTCCTGGGAGGAGGTGGCTCCTGGCCCGCTTACTGATGTGGGCGTCGCTGTGGGAAGGAGATCGCTGGCAGGTAGCGAGGAGTAGAGAACAGTCGGGATGCTGTCTCCTGGTGAGGAGTGGAGAGCAGAGAGCCTGGAGTCAGGTAGAGAGGAGAGGAGATCTGAGGAGGTGCTGTCAGGTGCTGAGGAGAGGAGATCTGAGGGGGTGCTGCCTGCCGACAGACGCTGTGGAGGTTCCGCTGTATCTCCTTCCCGATCCCCATCCCTCTCCTCATGCTCTGCCGCCTCGGAGTCCTGGTCGGATGGAGAAGGAAGGCTACTCGCTGCCAACTCCACCTGCCACCCCTGCTCCTCCCCCTGCTCGCCCCATTTCTCATGCCCACCAGCCCCTCCTTGCCAGTCCCTGTTCCCACCCTCATCCTCCCCTCCCCTCCCCAACCCACCCCCCCTTCTTTTTTCGTGCCCATCCCCTTTCTGGCCGCCGTCCTCCCCATGCTTGGCGCTGTTCTCCTGCCCACCCTCCCCCTGCCTCTCTGCGTCTCCTTGTGGCCCCCCTGGCGTGACCCCCCCAGGCGTGTCTGGGCTGCTTGTGGAGCTCCTGAGTGGCCCCTGTGCCCCCTCCTCCTCGTCGCGACCCCTGGCCTGTGCGGGGTCAGCCCCCCTCCGTGGTGACATCTGTGTGCCACCCCCTCCTCCATCTGTGCTGCCCGGGCCGACGGAGGGTGGTGGCACTGCTGTAGCCACGGCAACAGAGATGCCCCCTCCTCTCTCCCCATCCGCTATGCCACCTCCCCTTTGTCCGGTGTCTGTTGCTGTGGAAACCGGCACTGGCACAGACGCTGCTACCAGCTCCCCCTCCTCCTCCTCCGCGACACTCTCCTGCTCCTTTTCTTTCTCTTCCTCCACCACCCTGCTCCGCTCTTCTTCCTCTTCTTTCTTCTCTCCCTTCTCTTCCTCCGGTTTTGTCTCTTTCTTCTCTTCTCTCTCTTCCTGGCCCACTCTGCCCCCCTCTTCTTCCCCCTCTTCTTCTTCTTCTTCTTCTTCTTCTTCTTCTTCTTCTTCTTCTTCTTCTTCTTCTTCTTCTTCTTCTTCTTCTTCTTCTTCTTCTCCTCCTCCCGCCACCGCGTCCCCTGGCTCTGCTGCTACACCTCGTTCCCCGTCCGAACTCTGCTGCTGCACCCCCTGCTGTTCTGGGTTGAGAATGGGCACAGAGTGGATGAGCAGTGGTAACGCTACCGCTGCGCCTCTGGCCTGCTCCTCTGCTGCCTCCTGCTGGTCTGGAGTGAGAATGGGCACAGAGTGGATGAGCAGTGGTAATGGTGCCACTGCACTTCTGGCTTGTTTGTCTGCCAATCCCCCTGCAGGGGCAATGTCTACTGAGGATGTGGTGGCGGTGGAGATGGAGGTGGTGTAGCCTCCTGCTGTGGCAGCATCGTCAATGGGGGAGGTGGAGTCACCTCCGGCTGGGGTGGTGATGGAGGTGGTAGCATCCCCAATCGGGGAGGGGGTGTCGCCTCCGGCTGGGGTGGTGATGTAGCCTGCCGCCCTGGCTGTTGAAGCAGTGTAACCTCCTGCTGTGGTAGCACCCCCGGATGGGGAGGTGCTGGTGGTGGTGAGGGAGGTGGTGGTTGTGAGGATGGTGGTGGTGGTGGTGGTCAGGGTGGAGGTGGTTGTGGTTAAGCCCATGAGGCGTTGCTCCATCTCCCCCAGGCCTCTCCGCAGCCTTCTCCTCTCCTGCACCCTCTGCTCCCCCTCCCTGTCCCCCTCCCCCTCATGCCCCTTCACGCTTTCGTCATGCTCCTCCTCCCTGTCCATGTGCCCGGTGCCCAGTCTGCCCACATCTCTGGCGCCTCCTTGCCTCTCCCCCACCACATGGCTGCTGGCTCCTGTTGTGTGTGCACTACTCTCTCCATGCCCTGCTCCAGGCCCTCCAGCAACAGAGAGTCCCTCTCTCCTTCCTCTGTCCCCTCCTCTCTCTCCCACTCCCGCTCCTCCGTCTCCCACTCTCTCTCCTCCCTGGCCAGCGTTTTCCTCGTCGTGTTCCCCTTCGGCAACGGTGGGCACGGTGAGCTTTGCCATGTCATGTTCCACTGTGGTGCCAGTGGGCACTGTCAGCCTTGCCACATCGTGCCCTACGGTGATGCCGGTGGGCGTAGGTGCAGTGAGCCTTGGCATGGACGGGCACTCCTCTTCCTCGCCCGCTGACGCCCGGAGCCGACGTCCCACCTCTACTCTAGCCACCGCTCGCCCGTCCGCGGCGTGTAGCGCGTCACAGCCTAGCGCCTCCAGCGAGAAGGACCCCCCTGCTTCCGACTGGAAGGACCCCTCGGCTGCAGACTGGAAGGACCCCTCGGCTGCAGACTGGAAGGACCCCTCGGCTGCGGACTGGGGCGCCAGAGGAGCTGCCTGAGCGGGCTGCAAGGTTGCGGCTGAGAGCAGGGACAGGTGGAGCAGGAGGGGTAGGGGGACGGAAGCGCACAGCCCCGCCATGTTGGATTTGGAGTGCACTGAAAAAGAAATAAAAAAACAGGGAGGTGTTAAAATGAGTTGGGGTGGAGGGTGGGGGGTGGTTGGCATTTGGCTGGGACTAGACAGTTGAGGACTAATGGAGAGGAGGGGGGGTGGGGGGCTCCCCTCCAAAGCGCCAGAAGGACCATTTGGCAGAGAGAGAGAGAGAGAGAGAGAGAGAGAGAGAGAGAGAGAGAGAGAGAGAGGGAGAGGGAGGGAGAGGGGGGGGGGGATTAAGGGGGTAGAAGGGGAAAGGGAGCGCCTGTGAGAGAAAATTGAGCAAATTATGTCCAGATGCTTTCCTGGATTAAATTGATTTGTCATGTGTTTGTCTTGATTTGTCACATGTTTGTCCTGATTTGTTAACAGGCAACTTTGCCCTCATTTACTCAGAGCTTAACAGAGTACCATGTGTTCCCATTCTCAGTTGCCTCTCCAGCAAAACTGACAACATGTATGCTGTGTACCACCCCGCAAAGCAAAAACAATAACTGTGCTCCAAACAGAAAAAAAACGACTCCAAAATGATTCTGTAGTAGTAGTTTTTGGTTAAGTATTGACATGTGGCAGTTTTGCTAATACCACATTTTTTCAATGAAATATCAATCATTTTCTTTAACTTAAAACTTTGATATACACTCACTGACCCCTTTATTAGGCCAACTGAGCCAACTAAGCCAACTGCTCCTTGACACAAGTGTCTAATCAGCCAATCATATGGCAGCAACTCAATGCTTTTATGCATGTAGACATGGTCAACACAATCTTCTGCAGTCAAAACCGAGCAGCAGAGCCTGATGGTGCGTGACAGGCTGGTCTGGGTATTTCAGAAACTGCTGATCTAGTGGGATATGCTCACACAAGCATCTCTAGGGTTTACAGAGAATGGTCTGAAAAAGAAACAATAGAAAATGCCTTGTTGATGCCAGAGGTCAGAGGGGAATGGCCAGACTGGATCGAGCTGATAGAAAGGCAGTAACTCAACAGTAACTCCCATAACCACTCTCAACAATCAAGGCCTGCAAAAGAGCATTTCTCACTGCAAAGCACGTCAAAACTTGAGACCGACAGGGCAGGAGAGGACCTCGGATGCCATTCTTGTCAACTAAAAACAGAACACTGAGGCTACAGTTTGCACAGGTTTACCAAAATTGGACAGTAGAGGATTGGAAAAAAGTTGCCTGATTTGATGAGTCTCAATTTCTGCGGCAACTCACACATGGTAGGGTCAGAATGTGGTGTCAACAACAGGAAAACATGGATCCTCTTTCCTTGTGTCAACTAATCAGGGCTGCATTTCCCAAAAACCCTTAAGTACTATAGTACTTAAGCTTAAGTAGTACTTAAGTATGAGGGGGCCCCTAGGCAATATACCACATCACTAAAAGTTTATGCATACAATCATTTTATAGGCCTACGTACAATATTTTTTTCTTGCACATGCAAATAAAATGGTTGCGCTAAGAGCATTCGCAAGGTAAAATACTGTATGTATAGACTTTTACTAATGATGTGAGACCTATTTCTAATATATTGCCTAGGTGGCCCCTCATACTTAAGTACTACTTAGGGGTTTTTGGGAAACGCAGCCCAGGCTGGTGGTGTGATGCTGCCGGGGATATTTTCTTGGCACACTTTAGGTCCCATAGTACCAATTGAGCACTGTTGCAACAATAGAGCCAACCAGAGTATTATTGCAGGCAGTTCTGAAGGGCAAAAGGGGCTTCTATCCAGTGCTAGCAAGTTGTACTTCAGGCTGACCCTTAATTGTAGAGAGCTAAGTTGTTTAAATGGGGCAGTCATAGGTAAGCGGTTAGGGCGGTTAGTCCAAAGGTTGCTGGTTCGACTCCTGACCCACCAGGTTGGTGGGGAAGGTAATTAACGAGTGCTCTCCGCATCCTCCTCCATGACTGAGGTACCCTGAGCATGGTACTGTCCCGTCGCTAGGGTGAGGCATAAATGCAATTTCGTTGTGTGCCGTGTGCAGTGTTCACTTGTGTGCTGTGGAGTGCTGTGTCACAATGACAATAGGAGTTGGAGTCTCCCACTTGGGCTTTTTTTATAAAATGGCCAATGAGCATTGTTAGTGGGGTTGATTAGTTAGATACAGTTGGATTAGCTTTAGAATTATTTTGATTGACAGTCGAGCACAATGAGCGGGGGGTTGTCGGACGATCAGCGCTTGTGAAAATTTGGGGCGGAAGTACTCTCACAGATCATTAACAGATGCTTCAAAACCATTGAACAGAGTTCTAAAGAACCCCGGCGCGTCCCCTACATTTAGGTCAGTGGATGTGTGTTTCCCAGAGCATGAAAAATTCTAGAGTGAATTTTAGAGCATGAAAACTCCATTATTGTGTGCACTGCAGAGCATGAATATTCTATTACAGTGTGCGATACAGAGCATGACAATTCCAGAGTGTTCCAGAGCCAAGATGGCCAACCCACTTCTCAAAGCCAAACTATTAGAAGATTAAATTCACTCTGAAGATTTTATGCAGAAACTCAACTGACAGTTTTAAGAAATGTAACCTACCGGTATGTGTTTTTGGCTCAGGACAGCTTATTTGTCTCTGGGCTCCCCATTTATTCTTGGCAGGGACAGACATTGGCCTACTGAGTTCTGGCTAGAAGGCCTTGGCTTATCCTTTGGCATGCATGTGACAACTTGGTTACACATCTTCGTTAAGTGAACTGTCAATAGTTAGTAAACATATTAATCGCAAATGGATTTCTGTCTTTTATTACTGTCAGGCCCACCGACAGAGGGGACAAAGAGTTAGTTGTCTCGGGCCCAGGGAAAGAGGGGATCCGTAGGGCCAAAATTGAGAAGAGAGAGGGCCCTTTCAGATGATTTTGGATTTGGCCCAGTCAAAGAAGTCATTGGCCCTGATGACAGTTAGTCATCATCAGTCATTTACAACTTGGACATGTTGACAATGACCATGTATTTCAAAAGATTACACTTTGCTGCAATATCAAAATAAATTTCCTGCACAAAGACTTTGGCTTCTCCTCTCACTCCCCCATCTCTCTCTCTCTCTCTCTCTCTCTCTCTCTCTCTCTCTCTCTCTCTCTCCCCCACATACTCCCAGTCGACACCTGACACAGCCCACCGCAGTGCTCTCCGCTTCCTGGCCCCTAAAAATAGCCTTGCCTTCGGTCTGGCTGCCAATGAAGCCCAGACACCCTGGCGATGTAAGGCAGGTTGGGAGTTGAGCTACATATCAAAATCCCTACATGCGCACATAACGCTATGACTGAGAAACGACCCATCACGTGAATCATCGCTTGTTGTTATGACGACGTTTCCATCTCCCATGTCTCGCATGCTGTATGTACATGACGTGTTCATTATTTACAACACATTCGACTATTAGAAAAGTATATTGAAACTCGGTGTCGCCCAGGGGCTGTCAGTGGCGCTGAGAGGCACGGACGCAGGACCG
>NC_085874.1:9075418-9127918 GCF_034702125.1 Engraulis encrasicolus
GGGGTTGCCTGAAATGACTAGTGGTGGAAAAATGGTGGACAAATATTTAGTTAATTACTATGATAAATAAAACGCCACATACAATTTAGCAAGGGAAAAATGTATGTGGTCTTGCGGAAAAAATGGAATGGCAAAATGGGGTACCAGGCTCAAAAATGGTTAGCCTGACTCTCGCCAACTGGTATGTTTCGGTGTCGTTTCATGACACCATCTTGGAACCCCCCACACATCAAAAATCCTTGCGTGTGATTCAATTAACAACCTGTACCTCATCTTTAATTACATACCTCTTCAGCCACAACTCGACCCGTGCCGCAGCTGAGAATGACAGGTGGAAGAAAGGCCATAAGGCCACCCATGTAAAATCACACCCGGCAAACCTCATAGTCTCATTCGTCCATAGCTCTTGGGTAGCGAAGGGTACTTTTGATGTACGCATAGCCAGGACCGTAACGAGACATTTTCAAATACCGAGGTCAAATACTGCGCGCTGTACTGCATACTGTACATTTAGAATGCTTCAAACACTTCAGTCAAACTCTTAAGTTTGTTTTCATTAATCACTGCCTTGAGGATAGATAAGGGTGGCGTATACAGACTGAATTTATCATTGTTGATCATATATCAATTTTAATCGTAGATAAATTTTACATTACTGAAAAAAATACAGAGGACATGACCTCTGTGTCCTCAATGGTAGCTACGGCCATGCATGCAGCTTAAGTCAGGTTAAAAAAGGTTGGAAATTGGGCCTAAATGTTTGTATTATTTAAGTTACCGGTATGCTTTGTTTACCCAAGATACTCCAAGAAAGTAAATTTTATGCTAACAAGCTTAATTGTCTAAATGCCACACAAGGCCTCAACCCAAAGGGTGACAATGTTCTATGATGTTTTCTTTCTGTGTACAAATTGTGTCCCAACACCAAATACATATTTATGACTTTGGATTATGTTTACAGCCATAAAAGATTTTACTTTCGTCCATATATTTACAATAGGCTAGCCATTTTAAAATGCTTTACTGGTATATTTCCATAAATAGGGTACTGCTGAAAGAATGTGAATAAAATTCAGCAACCTTGTGTTTAAATCCGCAGTCCAGACTTTTGATAATCTGCCCATCGGGAAAATACTAAACTCAAAAAACACTCACTGTTCTCTTTTATTCATTTGTTTAATAGTTTCACATAAGGAGACATGATTTTTCAAGATTGGTTCTTTATGATTCAATCAGGATCTCAGCAGCCTCCTTCCTTGGAAATCAAAATGTCTGTTTTTGATATCCTATAGGGAACAGAAAACATTGTAGGAATTTGCAAATTATCAAATTGATCAATGAAAACACACACACGCACGCACGCACGCACAGACACACGCACACAGACACACAGACACAGACACAGACACAGACACAGACACACACACACACACACACACACACACACACACACACACACACACACACACACACACACACACACACACACACACACACACACACACACACACGCACGCGTATTACTATCTTTGTGAGGACCTTCCATTGACTCAGAACTATATGCTAAGCTGTGCCCTGACCAAAACAATCCCTAACACTAACCTGTGTCAGTAAACAAATGTTTTTGCACTTTTAGTTTTTTCATCAACAAAAAAACCAACATATTTAATGGTTGTGATGACCGACCAAAATGCCCAACCTCATGGCCACAAAAATCTTCACAGCAGAAATGTCAGGTTGTGGTCCTCACACCAATTAACAAGTACACACACACACACACACACACACACACACACACACACACACACACACACACACACACACACACACACACACACACACACACACACACACACACACAGATTTAAATTGCAGCATGTTTTGTAGCCTCGTCTTTATGCAGATGGGCCTGCCGGTGGGCCCATTCACTCATTGCTGAAAAGACTCAACTACATCATAACGAGCATGCTATGCCATTACCGAGAGCCTCAAGTAGCAGATTAAGACTTGGTCATCAAATTGTTGGTGACAGTAAGGTTATAACGTGGCCTCTGCGCTAACGAGTTAATATCCTGAAATTGAGAATGGTAAAGGACTGTTGGAAAATGCAGTTTGTGAGTGCAGTGATATGGGACAATGGGGTTTATACTCACTGTCTCTGTACGCAGAGGCCACACTCATTGGGGTAGGTCTGCCCATCCGTTCCACACACAGGAGCCAAGTGGAGTGGGCATGCAAGAATCTCCGCCATGTCCCCACAGATTGGCTGTTGGGGACCCACCACATTTTCATATTTATGGGAAGTGTTTGCAAGTCTAGCATTTTTTGTATCTATTGAGAGTCATGCTTTTATGTTAAAATTGTTTTGTAGATTAAATATTTAAATGTTGTAATATACAGTACGGTTAAATATAAACACTGGAGTGTGTGTGTGTGTGTGTGTGTGCGTGTGTGTGTGTGTGTGTGTGTGTGTGTGTGTGTGTGTGTGTGTGTGTGTGTGTGTGTGTGTGAGTGAGAGAGAGAGAGAGAGAGAGAGAGAGAGAGAGAGAGAGAGAAGAGAGAGAGAGAGAGAGAGAGAGAGAGAGAGAGAGAGAGAGAGAGAGAGAGAGAGAGAGAGAGAGAGACTTTTGACTTTTAACCACCCATTTATTGTATCATTTTCACCAGGTCAGATTACAAGTTTAAGCCATATAATTACACACCATATGTGGGGGAGAAAAAAAACCTCCCCTACACCTCAAACACACACCTTCTTTGTAAACAGAAACAACACGGACCCAAACTACTTATCCCCAACTGAACAGCAGTGTCTGGTTGCCCCACTGTCCAAAGCTCTTTATTCAAACACCATTTTCTCGCAAACAGCTCTAGGTCATTTATCAATTGAAAATAAGCAAATTCAGTTGAGATTCTCACCTCAACTAAAGTCTTAAACATATCTCTTATTTCCACTATCCTCCCTTCTTGCTCCAGCCTACAGCATTTCCATACAGCCATCTTGGCCTGGCCTATGAGGAAATTTAAACAGGTGCATACACATTTGTTTCTGTTAGTATACCTAACTCCAAAAATGAACATTTCCTTAGAAAAAATGACACCAAATCACACACTCTTATGAGCAGGTCAAACATCAGTTCAATTTGTCAAATTCTGAGAAAACATGGTACACCGTTTCCGGCCCATTACACAATGTACAGAGATTGGAGCCCTCACCCCCACCCTTGCAACAAAAACCTTCATAGGTATGGCACAATGCAATGAACGCCACTGAAGATCGCCCGACTGTTTGGAGATGGGAGACTTGTATAGCATCCTCCAGGATGGCGATATTGATTGGCTGGTACCAAAGAACGCCCTCCACTTTGTATCAGGCCGCCCGTTCAATTGTGACTGATAAGCAACCTTCACACACATGTGATAGAGCACCTTTTTCCCCACAGAGAGAGAGAGAGAGAGAGAGAGAGAGAGAGAGAGAGAGAGAGAGAGAGAGAGAGAGAGAGAGAGAGATTACCTTTCTGGCTCCTACTGTCTTCTCGTCTGCTCCTAAAAAAAGATGATATTTTGTTTTAAAAAAGGACATAGCCTATCTATTATACAGATTGATACATTCAGATTATTGTGGGTTATATTACACAGAAGTTATGCATGTTGCCATGTAAATAGAGAAAAGACACTTCAGTCTTGTAAATCTAGATTTTGTTGTGATAAAAGCATTTTGAAACAATATCATACAATATGTCCCTTCTGACATGATGATCACGACAAAATAAGTGGATCAAAACAGTTCTTTGAACGCAGATTTATAACAACACGGCAGCCTGCAGCATAGACTAACTATTGTTGTTTTCCACAAGAGGATACAGATTGTAAATGTTAGAATGCCTAACTTTTAGCACTGTGCTCTGAACCGTTTAGACCATCAGTGAAATTGCACTTGTAAAAGCAAAAAGAATACACGGCAGATGTTTATGTCGTGAATCTTCTCACCTCTGGCTCGCACAACACAAAACTATTAATTAGAAACTTTACTATACCTGCAGTGCCGACCAAGATAGTGAGCAACAAAATCAGTTTAACATCCATTTTCCCCTCCGGTATACACTGCAATGCTGTCTTTTCTATGACCAGTATTATGTTACCGCAGGTGGGAATCAACACAGCTGACACACAGAAATGTTTTTTTTTTCACAATGTTAATGTATAACTAGGCATACCACTTGGGTGAGCACTGCAGTCTTCATTTGGCTTGCACAACCGGGCAGTATGTTTTATTATCATACTTTTTGTGGCTTTATTTATTTACCTTTATTTACATTTATATTATTTTTCTGTATTCCACACTTAAATCCCCCAATGGTTATTCAACAGTAGCTCAATTCAACAAAATTTGATTGGGCCTATAGGGCCTGTGGCTCATAGCATGGGGAAATTAATCGCATGCACTGGTAGTATAATGAATCACTATGTTTTATTTAATTAAAATGAACTTTTTTGGTCGACTTTTTGAAAATAAATGAATGAATGAATGAATGAATGAATAAAGAATTGAATGAAAAACATAGGCTAACTCCCTTCATCAAAACATTCAGGCAGTGCCTCGGATGCCATCGCTGGAAGCTTGCATCAGGACCCCACCCTGCGCATGCGCTTGACAGCCACAGCGGCAGTGCCAGTGTTTTGGGTACTGACAGCTAGCCTTTTCGTCCATCTCAGAGGCACGTATCTGTGCTTCTGGCTAAATAATCAAAATGCCACTGTTTGAGGGTTTGGGCACTGGAGGGGAGAAGACTGCCGTCGTAATAGATTTGGGAGCAGCATACACAAAGTGAGTTCGTTTGCTGTGATTCCGTGCTGCGTTGTTCAATGAGTAGTTTTTCAAGCTAGCATTAGCTTCCGCTAACATGGGCGTGATATGGGTTCTTTTCTGCAGTTAGTAGACTCAATATAACAACTATTTTGAAATGCTTAGGCTACAGCATGTGTTTTAGCCACAGTCGATGCAGACATATTTACCGGAATAAGATGAAATGCCTGCTAACAGATGTACAAGGCATATATGTTGGTGTTAGCTTAGCATTCTGTACTCAATCTAGTAGCTTCAGAGATACAGTCCCAAGAAAAAGTTTGTACACCCTTTGAAATTTCTTACATTTCTGTCAAAATTGATCATGAAACATGGTCTGATCTTCCCGGAAATCTCAAGAAGGAACAATCAGAGTCTGCTTTAATTAATTCCACCCAAACATTTACATGTTATCATATTTTTATTGGTCATAAGGCCATAACATTCACAGGAGAGCAGGGCATAAGTAAGTACACCCTTGCATTAAGTAGGTTTTAACCCTCAGTTAGTTGCAATATCATCAACCAGACTTGTCCTGTAGTTGCAGATCAGATTAACAAAAAATCTGTTTGTATCTTTTCTCCCTCTTCTTTAAAGAACTGCCTCTCATCAGCAAGGTTTGTGGGATGTCTGGAGTGCATAGCTTTCTTGACTTCATGTCATATAATCTCAATTGTTTTTTGTCAGGGCTTTGACTGGGCTATTTCAGAATGTGTATTTCATTATTATGAAGCCATTCTAAAGTCGATTTGCTTCTAAAGTATGGGTTGTTGTCACATTTCAGGACCCATACTCTTGTGTGCTTCAACAGTGTGACAGACTTCCTCACGTTTTTTTCTGTAAAATATCACAATAAACTTGATTTCATTGCTCCACTGATAATAGCAAACTGTCAAGGGCCTGAGGCAGCAAGGTAGCCGCATATAATGATGCTCCCGCCACCATACTCAGAAGAGGAGATGTAACCAAGAATAGCTTAAAATGGGATTCATTCTGCCAATCTAAAATTAATGAGGTTTCTGTCCAAAAAAATATTGCTGCACCTTTGAGGATTGCAAAAAAGCATTTATATGCTTCATAGAATTACTGCAAAATATTCTGTAGACCAACGTTGAAACCAAAGTTGAATTGTTCAGGGGAACACACAATGTCATGTTTGGAGGAGAACTGGAGAACCACACCTTCACAAAAACATCATCTCCACCTTTGAGTATGGTGGCGGCAGCATCATTATATGCGGCTACCTTGCTGCCTCAGACCCTTTTCAGTTTGCTATAATCAGTGGAACAATGAACTCAGAAGTTTATCGAGATATTTTACAGAAAAAAGTGAGGTAGTCTGTCACACAGTTGAAGCACACAAGAGCATAGTTGCTGAAATGTGACAACAACCCATACTTTAGAAGCAAATCGACTTTAGAATGGCTTCATAATAATGAAATACACATTCTGGAATAGCCCAGTCAAAGCCCTGACAAAAAACAATTGAGATTATATGGCATCAAGTCAAGATTGCTATGCACTCCAGACATCCCACAAACCTTGCTGACGAGAGGCAGTTTTCTAAAGAAGAGGGAGACCAGATACATCCAGATTGTTTTGTTAATCTGATCTGCAACTACAGGAAACATCTGGTTGAGGTTATTGCGACTAACTTAGGGTTAAAACCTATTGAATGCAAGGGCGTACTTACTTATGCCTTGCTGTCCTGTGAATGTTTACATCTTATGGCCAATGAAAATATTAAAACTTGTAAATGTTTGGGTTGAATTAGTTAAAGCAGACTCTGGTTGTTCCTTCTTGTGATTTCCGGGAATATCAGACCATGTTTTATGACCAAGTTTGACAGAAAGGTAAGAAATTTCAAAGGGTGTACAAACTTTTTCCTGGGACTGTACAACGTTTTTTCCATCTCTGGTAGCTTGCCAACTGAACACTACTGTTCGTGCAGATATATAGTCTTTTTTTAATCCTTGTATTGCAAATAGTATCAAAATGCCATGCCGTTTAGCTGTGACCACAATTCATACTTCTTAAATGGCTCACATCAGCTCAGTGAACTGGGTGTACAGAAGCCTTCAGGCAGGCCGAGTCTTATGACAGCTGTGGCGGCTTTGTTTATTGTTTTGGAACTTCTGCAGGATAACGAACAAACCTGGAAATATAAGGATGGCGTGAAATGAGTCAACTGAACTGTGAAAAGCTGCGTGTAGGCTGTTCTGAGATGGTCTGATGATAATTATAACAATGGTAATGTTGGGAGACTGTTGAAGTTTACCGTCTTGGTCTCTACTTCTTGCATGTTCAAAATCCGAGTCAAAGGAATCAAAAACTCCAAAAGCCAAATTAATCTATTTATTTTCTAAAATTACCAAATAACAAAATGACCACCACTGGTAATATCCAGAATACCAGCAATGGCCCATACACAGTAAACACTACAGCTTTCCAGAACTGCAGAGTCTACTACATAAAAATGACAGTGACAGTGAAAGCATTACGGAACGTTCCGGAGATCCTAACCTTCTCTCGCCCTGACCGATAACAAAAATTAGGACCTACTGAATATCCCCTATCTGTTGGTATTTATGGTTTGTGGGTGTATGGGTGTGGTTATGTGTAAGCAATTACGTGATTTGTTAGTTAACCCAGAATATGCCTAATCTGTGTCGATTGTAAGATGCTGTCTTCATTTCCGGGTGGGCCTTGATTTCATCACTCTAGGTCTTCATGACCTCATCTGTGGACTTCCTGAGTTCTGTAATTTTAATCAAGCAATACACATACAACAGCACATTCTTTTGACATATTTGAAGGTCCTTGGCTCTGAAAAGATTGAAATCCAATGTTAGTCGTTTGCCCATTGTCACCTACTCCTGGCCTCCTAAAAAGGATTAAGTCAAATAGTTTCGCTTCTGAGTGACATCACTGTATCCTGTGCAGAAAGAATGATACGTCAAGGAGTTTGGTATGGACTTCAGACTTATTCAGAAAATAAGCAATCAGTTAATCAAACATCACATGACAGCTTTCAGCTTGTCTTACAACAATGTTTGATGACCTCTGTAGGCTCTCCTAACAAGAATGGGCAATTACTCAACATCCGCATCCCATGATTGTCACATGGGGTCATTGGGCCTACTCAATGGTTTGAGTGCCCACCAACAAGACACATTTATTTTAATGTTTTTAATCATAACCAAATATTGTAGAATTTCCTGCAAACACAAATGAATACCTGAACAACTTGCTGTAAGACAATGCATTATATTTCAGGACCTCAGAATCTAGCCTATTTTCCAACAGTCCCTTTCGTGAGGTCATAATTAATATGACCTCATCAAATTTGTTAGACCTCAGTGTTAGACTCTGTAACCAACATGACCACATAGCTTTCCTTGGTCAACTTCTCTTGTCCATTTCTGGAACCTAAGTTGCTTGCCTCAGAAACCTAGTGCAAAGAGAATACCACATCATCTGCTCATCACCCAATTTGTCATTGCACCAAGACATTATATTAATGTGGAAACCACAGTGAGTTCCATTGCCGAAGGCTGTGGAAAAATGTAAAGGGTTAGAAATACAAACAAATGAAAACAAATATGTAAAAGACGAATTAAATAATTCATAATAACAATAATAATTATAAAAATCCTCCACTGTTGATCCTCCTGCTATAACAAAACCTAAAATTGAAATTTCTCCATTATATACCACCAATTTCCGCAACATTGGGACCCCCTTTTCTACTACCAGTTCCTTGAGGTGTTATACGGCAGTTTCTTATTGTTAGGCTACGTTGAATGGTGGCGTCTCCTGTAGGATCCCGTTTCATTATAAAGCATCATCAAATACCACAATGTAAAAGGAAACATGTTAGCGTTAGTAGGGTTAGTATTAGTGGTGTTAGTGATAGTAGTGCCCCGCATGCATTAAGCTGCAGGCTTATGCCTTTCCCCATTCTTTGCGCTTCCGCAAGCTTGTTTCAATGTAACCCTGTGCGCCTTTCCCTCAAGGTGAATAGGCCTATTGTGTGTAATTCGCTCAACTCGGTTCGGTCTACTGCGCTCAATAGCTTTTGGAAGGAGCCAATTTCAATTCCTCGTCTCCTGTCTCGTTGGTTCCTCTTCCATCTGCAACCTGTGTGGAGAAATCTGACATCAAAGTAATTAGTTTATCGTAATATGGTTTACATTGCAACGTGCGAAATCTTCATGTTCGAACCTAGCGTTGGTCCAGGGCTTACTGTTTGCCTAGTTTCTTACTGACCTCAGCACCATGAGTCAGAGTGTTGACCCAGCTCATAATTGTATGTAGGCCTATACCAACCTTACCAATTTGCTCTTGGGCGTTTGGTCCAAATCCTTATGGGTATGCGTTCCACAATCCACCAATGTGTCCAAGTTCATTGCAACAGTTTTTTTTTTCTTTTTCTTTCAAACCACAGACCTTCTGCCAAAGTTTTTTTTTTTACCAGCCCGGAGACAACGGTCTCCCATTCATGTCCTCTACCAACCATCAGTGTTTTGGCCGCACGGCCCCCAACCTGTCCATCAGTTATTTTCAAATGGTCACTCGCATCAACGTCTTTTCCGAAGACGCCCTTTCGTGCTCTCTCCAAATCCTTTCCATATTGCACGTTCGCTGTGGAAAAAAATCCTTGATTTCCGATGTCCTTGTGAGAAGCTTGCACTGCTGCCAAACGTTCTTTGTTACCTTTTCCATAGTGAACCCCTGTAAAACCATGGCCTTGTTTCCTCATTGCCGCATAAACCGCTTCCAATCTTTACCAACCTCCAACACTCAACAATGTGTTTTCCAACACCCTTTGTTATCTGTCGTTATTTCCTTAATGTAGGCTATGTATGTGATGTGTGGTGTACTGCAGTCTTTTCTCAAATCTCGTCTGTCTTAAGTCGAGTCCAGTGTCACGGTCGCACATGCAGGCCTAATATGCCTATCTCCCCCTTCCTTCTGAAATAACACGCCGTGTTGTTTCAGAAGAACCCACAACAATTGTGTAACCAGGTACACCGCGCAGTTAATGTCTGAACGGTAAGCGTAAAAAAATCTTAATAATAAAAAATAAATAAAAATAAAAACCTCAAAATATCCATAGGTCTAAAGAGTAGGCCTATTCCTGTTGTGACAAACAGAACAAACAATAAAAAAAATCATCAGTCAAATCAATGTACAGAGAGTATTGGGAAGGCCATCGTGTTTTTAGCTAATTATGTTTGTTCAGTCAGTATTGTGTACTCTTATACAAACTTTCGCGTGGTGTTGGGTAGACTATGTGTAGCTTATAATGCAATGTGTATAATTCAACCCCAGCAGCCACCCCTTCTTGCCCAATGTAGATGTAGGGTAAACAGTCCCACTGATTCCCAATAACTGTCTTAAACACGCCTGTGCGTATGTTTTCATCTTAATCAATGTTACGTGGTAGGGGTCAGATAAAAGGGATATGGGTGTATAAATGGCACCCAAGGGCGTCACTTCTGGTGTGAGTTAAGCAGTAGTGTTACCAAACAATCTTGACATAGTCTTTCAATTTTTCATAGGCCAGAAGGGGTCCCCCAACCCTTCTCCTTTGTGAGCTCTAGATCCCAATCCCCTTTGCGTATTGTCCATGGGATAGGCTTGCTCCGGCTCCAGTGTGCGCTTGTGCTTGTTTTTTCTCTGGTTTCAGCTTTGAAGTAGGTGCAGTGCCCTCCGTGTTGTGTAGGCATTCCACTGGCAGTCTCTCGCTCAGTGCCCGGTCCTACTATAAGCAAAACACCCCCATACATGACCCTACCTTGGGCATCGCTACTCCCTGTTCCCCGTCCTCTGAATCCCACCACGTTGTCCCTAACCCCTTAATGAAATTGGACCAACTTCAGGCTTGGATGAAGAATGTGACTGCTGTGTTGTAACATGAGTTGTATCAATTGTGTTTCGATTCCGTCGCTCTTTTGGACTCAGCTAATTGCAACTTAACTAGTTGTGCATGTGCTGTATCAGTGCTTAGTTTCTCTTCCTCGCGTTTTGCACTATACTGTTTCATGTGGTGCTTGAGATGGCGTTCCCAGTATTCTGTAGTACTATAGGGCAAATTTGGATCATTTAACATCGTTTCTCGTACCGGCTTTGGGATTGCTTCTAGAATGGCCATTCTGAACATAGCAGTTTGCAGCTTGTCAGAGCTTGGATGGTTTCCGGCTATGTCTGTCCAAAATTCCTTACTTTTTGTCAAAAAATCTGTTAAGTTTTGTCCTTCTCGTAAAGTAAATGACAAATTTGCTATTGCTCCATCGGGCACTGGGTAGCGTTTACGCATTGCAGTGCCTATGTCAGTTGCGTATAACGCAAATGGGCATGAATCTGGCAAAAGGCTCGTTCTTGCTTCTGTTTCCACTATCTGTAATTCCCACGTGCTTGTTTGTTTACATAACAGTGCGCGCCAATCACCAATCGTTATATTGTGTGACATTGTAGCTTTCGTCAATTTGGACAACCACGGTGCACCCCCTTCGGCGGGTGAAGGCATTTTTTCCAGGATCGAATTCATGTCAGTAAAACTAAAAGGCTTATATTCATCCACTCCGTTCTTTTTCACCAACGGATACATTCCAACTAGGGTTGCCAACTGTCAATGAAAAAAATACGGGACACTTCATCGTGCCGGGGGTCTGGGGGTCGTCCCCCAGAAAATTTTGCATTTCTTAGATGTAATTTCCTGCATTCTAACGTCCCGTGTCCCGTTTCAGTTCAATACGGAACCCGTACTTTTATCTCTAAATACAGGACGATTCCGTATTTCAAGGGACGGTTGGCAACCCTAATTCCAACTGTCTTGGTTGGGCCTTTACGTGCCATGGTTTCGCGCAAGTCATATCTCTGGGGGGTAGAGTGCAATGTCAATGTGCCTGTCAGAGTCGCCTTACTCGCCTGTGTCCCCTGTGTCTGTGTACCGTCCCTACGTATCTCGCGTCCGTTTTCCTGGTCATGTTGCGTCAAGTCAAGTCGCTCCCTGTCCTGTATTTCTCTTCTGTTTGACTCTCTCCTTGCATTCTCACTCATTTAAATCTCGCCAAAGTTGGACACACACATTCTTCATTCCCGCTCGTTCTTTCTCCAATGCATGACTAAGCAATTCTCTCAATATCTCCTCCCACTGTTCAGAAACAGTGTTCCACCTTATTTTATTCTTCTCTCGTATACCTGACTCCATAATCAATACATTTTCTCCGTTCATCCTGCCTTTAGCAGAATCACCGCTCATTTCGTACTCGCTTGTACGTCACTCGCTCCTCAATCACTCGCGCAAACACGCTCTCACATACACACGGGTACCCGGTCCACACACTAAGGTTCACAGCTCAGTCCTGATATCAATAATTACCAGAGTGAAACCTAACCAAAAGAAAACAAATCAAAATAATAAAATAATAGGCCTATTCGTTGAACTCCAAGCTCAACAGCGCGCGGATCTCCCTGATGCGTATCAGTAACTACTTTGGGAGGGTCCCAGACCCTCCAGAGGTCCCAGACCTCTCCGATCCAGACCTCACTTTCTTCCTGATGAACCCCAGGTTCTCCTCCAGTTGAGATGACTCGACCCCTTCTGTTTTTACCGGATTGAGGAAGCCTCGATGACCGCTATTACCAAATTTACCTTTCAGACATTTAATCTTCAAGGGGGAAACACCGAACTGCCCTCTGACTTCCGATAAAAGCCCCTCACTCTCAACTCGACCAAATTCACAACTGACGACCATCTGGACCGCAAAAAGTTCCGTTCACATTCAACCGTTCTTTCAGGGCAGATATTTCAACAACCTTCTGTCTAACCTCCAAGGTTCTTGTCTAGTTGAGATTCGCAGATCCCAGATCTCTTCGATTTTTAACAGATGGGGAAACCTTGATGTCCGCAATTACTTGTTACATAGTTAGATGGGCTATTTCGAACCCAATCCTCCCACGGGGAAGCACCAAACTCCTCTATTACTGTACACCTGATAAAGCCCTCATTCCCAACTTAGACTATGTGCAAACCACAACATGTAATACAGTCAAAGACAATACCAAACAAACAAATAGGCCTAATGATGCTTTCGCTGTCGCCGTCAAATACAAGGAGGCATATGCAACAGAGTAGCAACACACAATTTGGAATAGCCAATCGCAGAATTTGATTTAACTGGTTTCTGCTTACCTGGTTGTGTGGCCACGATTTCGTTGTTGTCACCCGACTGCGATATCCTCCAGGAAAGAAAAAATGTAAATCCTATTGTGAAAAGTAAAAATTTTCTTCAAAAGAAAAATATATTTTAATTCCTTTTGCTCGAATCACGGAGGACGGTCACCATGTTGTTGAAGTTTACCGTCTTGGTCTCTACTTCTTGCATGTTCAAAATCCGAGTCAAAGGAATCAAAAACTCCAAAAGCCAAATTAATCTATTTATTTTCTAAAATTACCAAATAACAAAATGACCACCACTGGTAATATCCAGAATACCAGCAATGGCCCATACACAGTAAACACTACAGCTTTCCAGAACTGCAGAGTCTACTACATAAAAATGACAGTGACAGTGAAAGCATTACGGAACGTTCCGGAGATCCTAACCTTCTCTCGCCCTGACCGATAACAAAAATTAGGACCTACTGAATATCCCCTATCTGTTGGTATTTATGGTTTGTGGGTGTATGGGTGTGGTTATGTGTAAGCAATTACGTGATTTGTTAGTTAACCCAGAATATGCCTAATCTGTGTCGATTGTAAGATGCTGTCTTCATTTCCGGGTGGGCCTTGATTTCATCACTCTAGGTCTTCATGACCTCATCTGTGGACTTCCTGAGTTCTGTAATTTTAATCAAGCAATACACATACAACAGCACATTCTTTTGACATATTTGAGGGTCCTTGGCTCTGAAAAGATTGAAATCCAATGTTAGTCGTTTGCCCATTGTCACCTACTCCTGGCCTCCTAAAAAGGATTAAGTCAAATAGTTTCGCTTCTGAGTGACATCACTGTATCCTGTGCAGAAAGAATGATACGTCAAGGAGTTTGGTATGGACTTCAGACTTATTCAGAAAATAAGCAATCAGTTAATCAAACATCACATGACAGCTTTCAGCTTGTCTTACAACAATGTTTGATGACCTCTGTAGGCTCTCCTAACAAGAATGGGCAATTACTCAACATCCGCATCCCATGATTGTCACATGGGGTCATTGGGCCTACTCAATGGTTTGAGTGCCCACCAACAAGACACATTTATTTTAATGTTTTTAATCATAACCAAATATTGTAGAATTTCCTGCAAACACAAATGAATACCTGAACAACTTGCTGTAAGACAATGCATTATATTTCAGGACCTCAGAATCTAGCCTATTTTCCAACAAGACCCAGACCAAACATAAGTGACAGACAGAAGTGTAATACCTGTAGTTCAAACTCAGGGAGGGGAAACTTCTATGATGAGGAGGGCCCCGATTTTTCATTTCCAGCATTGGAGGGCCGCATGACCACTGATCTGACAGCAACTTGCACGCAAACTTCGAGGTGCAGTTGGTTGCTCACTGACTGCCCATATTGTTTGAAAGGCCAACGGATTGAGACAGTAGTAGTTTTTCTATGTTTTAAATTACCGTTTTATGTACAGACTGTACGGAGTGAGGAGGCGGGCCGCATCTGGCCCCCGGGCCTCCAGTTGCCCATCCCTGTTCTAACTGTTGTTGACGTGTGTTCCAGATGTGGTTTCGCTGGGGAGGCAGGTCCCAGGTTCATCATCCCCAGTGAGATCCAGAGGCCGGGGCAGGAACAGGTAAGATCTGTGAGGAAGAGAGTGAAATGAAGTGATATGGGCCCTGGAATGGCAAGTTTAAAATGCTCATCTCGTTTGCGTTATGAGAATGTTCCAGCAAAGACAACATGCTGGCTTTTTTCCAAAAAGCATCAAAATTAACTGATGGTATTTGTACACAATGACAACACTGATCTGTATTCTTCATGAAATAACTCATTTTGTGCGTGTTACTTAAGTGCTTTCCTTCTCAATATTTGGGGTGCATTTCCGGAAAGTGTAGTTGCTTAACTATGTTAGCTACTTTGTTGGTTGCAATGCAATTTCCCATTGCCAACTACCGAAGTTGCTAACTGCTAACAACTACGCTTTCCAGAAATGCACCCCAGAATTGCACCCACACTTGTGTTGCCTGTCCAGTGCAGCCTCCTAAATGAACACTTCAGCATTAATGTCAAGGAGAAATGATGTGAAACTTAAAAAAAACACTAAACGTACTTGGCATTTGCACTTATTTTTCTGTATATTTCTTGTGCGCTTCATATGTGCAAGTGTTGGTTGTGTACTATGATAATGTCCTTGATGTTAAGTTGCTTTGGATTGAAGCGTCTGCCAAATGGAATGATATGTAATGCGTAACAGGTAATGTAATGAAATGTCATTCCATCTTGCAGCCCGTCAAGGTTGTGCAGTACAACATCAACACAGAAGAACTATACACCATCCTGAAGGAGTTCATTCACACACTCTACTTCAGGTGAAAAATACGCTTCTCAATCCTTCTATAAGGCGCTGTGCTGTATTTCAGTGTTGGCAGGGTGGCACACAATGTATTGCTAACTCTTATGAGGAAGTTGACGGAAGGTGTGTGTTCTATAATGACATTGACAACTTTTCTGAAGTTGACGTAAGGCAGTGGCTCCCAAACTGGGGTCGCAGATACAGTAGAAGGGGTTTTGTATAAAAACATGAAAACTCCTGTTTAACAATTAGCATAATTCTATTGGTTAGAAATTAAACGAATTGGTTAGTTTCATGCCTGAGTATCTTTGCAACTGATAAATTTGTGTCTATGGAAACTCAATTTTGAATTGTGGGCACAAATAAAGAAGTAAACTGTGTGTGTCAGCCCACCCTGTGTGAGCTGTAGCTGAACTTGTACCTGTTGTGTGTGAAACACTGTTATGCTTCAGGCATCTACTGGTGAACCCGCGGGACAGGAGAGTGGTCATCGTGGAGTCCATACTCTGCCCATCACACTTCAGGGAAACCCTCACTAAAGTCTTCTTCAAGCAGTTTGAGGTATGACAGGTTTTTCGATGCATCCTAGCATCTCTATAAGAGGGTATGTCTGACCCGAAGGTGTGTTCGCCATTGACTTGCATTGACCGAAGAGCACCGAAGATGGAGGCTGCACTTGCCTTTTTTCAGTGCTGTCGAGAATTGCTGTGTCACCTCTAGTCTAATGTTCTACCTCTACTGTGCTCTCTTACATACTTCCTGTCTCTACTCTGATTGGTTGATACCTGTCTGATTGTTCCATGGCTCTTCTCTGATTGGCTGTTGTGTCTTCTCTGGCCCGCCCCTCCTCAGGTTCCCTCTGTGCTATTCGCCCCCAGTCACCTGATGGCCATCATGACGCTCGGCATCAGCACCGCCCTCGTCATGGACTGCGGATACACAGAGACCCTCGTACTGCCTGTATCCTTTACATTGGCAACATGCCATATAATACTGGGGGACCTATGTCTTGAGGGCTATTTGAGGCCCTTGCTGCTGTTTTATCCGCCCCCCGATGTAATTTTAATGTTATGCAGCTTTTCACATGAAATATGACATTTTGTAATGGAATTTTAGAAAATACATTTGCAATACAATAAGTTATATTCAGGGAACCTAGAGAAGGTGGGGTCTGTTTTAAAGGTGGATGCCTTCAATATAGGCCTAAAGTGCAGGGGGAAATCCTGGTTTGTGTTCATAGTATGGCCCTCGGATGAATTTGAAGTGGCCCCTCGAATGAAAAAGGTTCCCCACCCTTGGTCTATACACACTAGTTAGCTAGCAGATACACCCAGACTGCCTGTATCCTTTACTGTGACAACATGCCACACCATCCCATAATGCTTCATTATAGTAGTCTGATGTTATACAGGTGTGTTTACGGTACAAGGTGTGTTGCCTTGACAACAGACAGGTGTATGAGGGCATCCCCATGTTGCCCACCTGGGAGGCTCTTCCTCTGGGAGGGAAGGCCATACACAAGTAAGACACACACACACACACACACACACACACACACACACACACACACACACACACACACACACACACACACACACACACACACACAGAGAGACACTTACTTTCTAACTTACTTTACTTTTAGTTTTCAGGATATGCACATGAATGAACATACATACATGTAAATGTGCCTGATTATACCACAATGGCTAATATTCGTGTGATCTCCAAAATAGGCTGGCTAGATATTTACAAGTGGAGAAATTAAAAGCCCACATACATACTACACGTTTTACAAAAGCAATGTCAGAAAAAGAAAGAAAGGATGCAGATACACATTCAAATGCAATATTGTGTTAATAAAAAGAAAGAAGCTCTAAAGCAAGGCTGTGTATTAGTGGTGTGTGTGTTTCTGTGCGGGTGTAAACTAGAGATGCGTACATGTTTGTTGAGCTCCAAGCCACATTTTAATCTGGCTCTTGAAAGTGACAATAGTCAAATAAAATAATAAACTACCGGTAATAGTAAAAGTGACTAATACTCTCTTATGTGCAATGGTATTGTGTTTCATAATGCACTACCTATAACCCATTGTGTTCTGGAGTGACATATAAGCTGCATTAAGGTTTTTGAGATTTTAGCTGTTTTATAAACTGAGTACTGAGCCCTGAGGAAGGTCAGTAGACCGAAAGCTTGGCCTATTATTAAAAAGAACACAAATGGGATTCAAGTGTGCAGACATTTTCTTTCAATTTTACACAGCTGTTTTATAAAAAAAATGGGTACAGCTGAATTAACACATTCTAGTGTAAAATTAAGGTTCTAGCTTTTAAACACAACTTATTTTATGTTTTTATGTGCTTCAGAGGCCGAGATATTTAGGTTTTCCTTTCCAAAAGGACTTGGGCTAAAATGGGTTAATAGATAGTGCACAATGGCTGAATGAGGTTTCCCTAAAAGGAACCTCCACATCTTTGTTTACCACTGCTCGAGTAACCCCTGTCTGATGTAATTTGAAAGATTCCTGTAAGCATCAAAGACACACACACACACACACACACACACACACACACACACACACACACACACACACACACACACACACACACATATATAATATGGGCACCTGTTCCATATGACTTCAGCGACATTACTAGCATGATGAGTACATGTGTGAAGTGGAAATTGTATCACGTAAGAGCAGGAAGAATGATTTGATGTGGATGCACAATTGATGATGTGGATGCACAATTGATAATGTGTGTGTGTTTGTGTGTGTGTTGTGTTTTGTGTCCGTGTCCATGCGTGCAGGGAGCTTGACAGTCTGTTGATGGAGCAGTGCACTGTAGACACAGACTCCAGCCCTGGACAGAGTCTACCCAGCGTCCTTGGTGAGTCTCTCTCTCTCTCTCTCTCTCTCTCTCTCTCTCTCTCTCTCTCTCTCTCTCTCTCTCTCTCTCTCTCTCTCTCCCTCTCCCTGACATGCATACACATTCTCGCTCTCCTCTTTTTCTCGGTCTCATCTGTTCAGAACTTTTCCAGTGTTACTGGGGAGACACAAATACACACACACACACCATCTCTCCTCATTTGTATTCCTCACTTTCTTTTCATCACCCTCCTCTCTCTCTCTCTCACTGTCTATCCAACCACAGTATCTATTCTTCTCACCTCCATCCATCCCTCCAACTTTCTTCTCCTCCTCCACACCCTCATTTCTCTCTCACTTCATTCTTCATTTCCCTCCCTGAATAATGTATGGCACGTGGTCTATTTATACACACACACACACACACACACACACACACACACACACACACACACACACACACACACACACACACACACACACACACTGGCCCGCAGTCCTGGGCTGAGGAGGTATGGTTATGTCCTCTCCCCTGTGAATGAAACATTTATCTAGTTTTATATGAGTGAGCAGTCCTCCTTTTTTCTCTCCTCTTTCTCTCCCCCCTCTCTCTCTCTCCACCTGCCTCGACCTCCACCGGCTGGACCTATTTGCTGTGGCCTACTGTAGGGGTGGGGGTGGGGGTTGGGGCTCGTCATGCTACACTGAGTATTGGCTGTGAGCATGTGGGGATTAAAGAGTGAGGAAGCTAATAGTGCTTATTGGCTGGCACTGGGCCGTGGCTGTCTGGGGGCACACAGCGTAAGCTAGCCGCTAACAATGATCCTTTTGTACTGTATTACAGTTGGAGCTAGCTAGCAGCTAGCCGCTAATAATGGCCTTTTTGTTACAGTTATTACAGTCGAAGTTAGTGGGCCAATTGTATTAGTCTACAGTAACAGTTGGAGGCTAACAAGGCTCCTGTTATAACGATGTAGGAGTTATTACAGTTAGAGCTTACAATGGTCCAGTTATTGTAGAGTTGGAGTGCAGACACACATCTGTCATCTGAGGGTTCATTCAGACTGCACGGTTAATCCCTTCTCTCTCTCTCCCTCTCTGTGTCTCTCTCTCTGTCTTTTCAGGGTCTTTGTCAGAAGAGGTTGTTGAGGACATCAAAGGTAGGTACAAGTAACTTATAAAAATAGAAATGGTTCCCCTGCTGTCCACATAATAATACATTGAACTACAAGTCTGACACCCTAACCGCTTACCCATGACTGTGTGTGTGTGTGTGTGTGTGTGTGTGTGTGTGTGTGTGTGTGTGTGTGTGTGTGTGTGTGTGTGTGTGTGTGTGTGTGTGTGTGTGTGTGTGTGTGTGTGTGTGTGTGTGTGTGTGTGTGTGTGTGTGTGTGTCCAGTGCGTGCATGCTTTGTGAGTGACCTGCTGAGGGGCCTGAAGATCCAGCAGGCCAAATTCAACCTGGATGGCACCGCAGAGGTGAGGAAGAGGTGCACGTGTGTGTGTAGAGTAGAGTAGAGTAGAGTACTTTTATCAATCCTGAAGGAAATTAAGGTGTCTGTCAGCTTACCTAAATACACAAATCCAAACATACACAAAGAACTTGTACATATAATTGCACATTACAGTAAAAGTATATCGCCACACATACTCTCTCTCTCTCTCTCTCTCCCTCCCTCCCTCCTTCCCTCTCCCCCTCTCTCACACACACACACACATCCTCACTCTCTCCCTCACACCCCCCCCAACACACACACATTGTCACACCCACCCACACACACACACACACACACACACACACACACACACACACACACACACACACACACACAAGGTCCTTGTAGGGCATCATGTTGCATACATATACACAAAAAGTCAAGATAAAAGTGTTCAGTACACATAAAAGAGCCAAAGTAGTTCTAATGATTGTGCATTGTAGAAGTCCCTCAGTTAAAAAAATGAGAAAATAAAAATAAGGCAGTTCACAGTAGCTTTTCCAGTGGTTGAGATAGTCCAGTAAGAATAAAAATGCAGAATTAAATAGTTCACAGCTGCTATCCCAGGGGTAAGATAGGTGAGGTAGCTGAGGTGGGGTGTAGTGAGTTTATTGTCCTGTGTTGAGCAATCCCTTAAAGTGTCCAAGGTAGTGCAGGCGCTTGCTCAATGGGGGAGGGTTGTTGGGTGAAGTGTAGCTGTTCAGTAGAGAAAAAAATCGGGAGGGGGTGGTTTAGGCAGTCCAGTCACCAATGACAATCCCTTTCATTGTGTCTTTCTGTGTGGTGTTGAAGAGCTGGATGGCCCTAGGAACAAATGACTTCCGTAGTCTGTCTGTACGGCAGGGGAAGGTGTGTGTGTGTGTGTGTGTGTGTGTGTGTGTGTGTGTGTGTGTGCACGTGTGTGCACGCGTGCTCGTGTGTATTAACATACTCGATACTCGTTTGTGTGTGTGTGTGTTAACATACTCCTGTTTTTATCTCGTCAGCGTCCGGCGCCTCCTCCTGATGTGGACTACCCTCTAGACGGGGAGAAGATCCTGCACGTCAAGGGCCCCATCAGGTCAGGACACACACACACACACACACACACACACACACACACACACACACACACACACACACACACACACACACACACACACACACACACACACACGCCTTAACACCTACTTCTATACCACATCCAGGGCTCCATTAGGTGATATACCTGTTTAACACCTGCAGGCCTACATACACCTATATACCACATCACACATACCTGCCTGCTTCACACGGGTACACCTTCATACCAGGGATTGACATTACCGTTTTTGTTTTGTTGCTTTGTTGTCAGTATTTTTTTTAGACATATTACCATGATATGTCAGAAAATTGAAGCGATAAAACAAGACGATCAGTGCACGAACTTAGTGTGGTAAATTAATCTACCTACAGTATATCAGACAAATAGAATCTGAATGATCTTTCTTCAACCTAAATTAAACACAAGGTGCCAAACAGGATACTGTATATTCTACCGAGATATGTCATGTCCAAGATTAAAGTACCCTGCCAAAGTGGTTATTGAGGCAAAAATTGTGTCTGGCCACGGCCAAGTTTTACCCATTATTGGCCGGTCGGCCGGTGTCAGTGTCAAGCCCTGCTGCTAACCTACATTCCTGTGTACCTGCACAGCGGTATTCGTCAGTCATTATTCCAATGACGAATTTAAAGATTCCGTGAACAAGGAGATTTATTACTGTTATAATGATTCTCATTTTTTAATAAAATAAATAAAATTGATTGTTATTAAATTGCGATTTTTCCTTGTTGCCATAGGGACTCTGTGATGGAGATGCTGTTTGAACAGGATAATGAAGAGAAGTCCATGGCTACTCTCATACTGGACTGCCTGGTTAAGGTATGCATTGTACACACACATATACACACACACACACACACACGCACACGCACGCGCATTCACTCGCTCGCGCTCTCTCTCTCTCTCTCTCTCTCTCTCTCTCTCTCTCTCTCTCTCTCTCTCTCTCTCTCTCTCTCTCTCTCTCATATGTCTCCTCTCCTTCTCTCTCTCCATAGTGTCCCATAGACACGCGTAAAGCCCTCTCTGAGAACATCGTGGTGATTGGAGGCACGGCCATGTTACCTGGTTTCCTGCATCGGCTGCTGGCTGAGATCCGCGTCCTGGTGGACAAACCCAAATACCAGCAGGCCCTCGCCACGCGCTCCTACAAACTGCACAGCCCCCCAGCTAAACCCAACTGCACCGCATGGCTCGGAGGTACACACACACACACACACACACACACACACACACACACGCACACACACACACACACACGCACACACACGCACAGCTCTCTAGTCCATCTGCAAAGCTAGATTGATCTGCTGGAGACTTCATAGGAACTGCCACCTGTTGACTTGTCTGAGTGTGTGTGTGTGTTCGTGTTTGTATCCGTATCTGTTTCTGTATTTGTATCTGTTTGTTTTGTGTTTGTGTCCATGTGTGTGTGTGTGCGTGCTCATATATATGTGTGTGTGTGCGTGTCCTCAGGTGCCATCTTCGGCGCGCTACAGGACGTGCTGGGCAGCAGGTCGGTGTCCCGTGACTACTACAGCCAGACGGGCCGCATCCCTGACTGGTGCTGCCTCAGCTCGCCGCCCCCAGAGGGCCTCTACGACGCCACCAAGCCCCCGCCGCCACTCATGAAGAGAGCCTTCTCTACCGAGAAATAATACACCCACACACACACACACACACACACACACACACACACACACACACACACACCTGATGAAGAGAGCCTTCTCTACCGAGAAATAATACACACACACACACACACACACACACACACACACACACACACACACACACACACACACACACACACACACCCGACCACACTCTCATCATAACCCCCCATCCATCACTATAGTTCTCTACTCATAGGGGTCCATCATGTAATTACTGCTGTTCATAACTACATACAAGGGGCCAACTAACCCCCAGCCTTGTAATACACACATGCGTATTTCTGTGTAGGTGGACATGACAGTTACATTAGCGTGCCTATTGATTTCCAGATTGTAATGTGATGATCTGATATCTTTTTCGTCTGGACTTTCTGTTGCCATTCCCGTACGCTGCCACTAGGTGGGGACGATGAGGCAATGTGAACAGGCTGAGAATCACAGAGAGGAGAGTGGTGTGTGTGTGCGCACATGTGTGTTCGTTCTCAGCCATATTCTGCACAGTTGGATATATTACAGCCACATAGTACACTACAGATCAGCACAGGACACATGGACTCACATACATACATACATGCATACATACACGCATACATACTATACAACACACAGAGTAGGAGCTTCCATACGACACACACAGAGTAGGAGCATTAAAATCAGGACACACGGACTCCACACTCCACACATACACACAGAGTAGGAGATTCTTACAGCCAGGACACACGAGCTGCATACGACACATACCATACGTCACATGTATAGAGTAGAAGCTTATTATGTTAAGTTCATGGACTCAATACTCCACACACACACACACAGAGTAGGAGCTTATGACAGAGCTGCATACTCCATACGACACATGAATCAGAGCTCATTAGCTATTATTAGCAGTTATAACACCCCCACTCGGCTAAGCAGCGCCCCCTATGGTTGATATGTCAGACCGGCATTCGTTCACTTAGGCTTAAGCTTTTGCATTTCGCTCGTCATTTATGTATTTATTTTTGTAATGTTATTATTGTTTGATGCTCGAAAGAAGTGTCTTGAAGGTGAGGCCACTCTACTGGACTGTACATGCACTACAGTACATTACTGTATTGCATTACGGTACATTACTGTAGTCTAGTTATTCTGCATCGGAGTGTACTTTACTGTACTGTGGTGTACTGCAGATGGAGAAGACATCACTGTGCTGTACTGCACTGCACTGCACTGTACTGTACTGTGGCGTAATAAACATTCCCAGGAAGAACTTAACCCTGCATCTTGTCTCGTGTGTGAGTGTGTGTGTGTGTGTGTGTGTGTGTGTGCACGCTTGCACGTGGATGCGTGCGTGCGCATGCAGAGAGAGAGAGAGAGAGAGAGAGAGAGAGAGAGAGAGAGAGAGAGAGTCATTTAAAAAAATCAAAACACCAAGAAATGGTAATCCAAGATGGAGACATCTGGACTAATCATTTCAAAACTCTATTCAAGAATGTTCAATCTGACCAAAACAAGAACCAAAATGACATAATCCACAAACTGCATGATCTGGAAAACACAATCAAAGACTACCAAAACCCACTTGACTTCCCAATCACTGAACAGGACCTACTCACTCATATCAACAAATTAAAGTCAAAGAAAGCATACGGGCCTGACTGCATTTTAAATGAAATGCTAAAATGTATGAGTGAAAAATTTAGATGGGCTATTCTCAAACTATTCAACTTAGTCCTGAGTGTGGGTTATTTCCCTGACATCTGGAACCATGGATTAGTTACACCAATCTACAAAAACGGAGACAAATTTGATCCTAAAAATTACAGAGGCATCAGCGTTAACAGCAACCTGGGGAAGTTATTCTGTAGTATTATCAATTCACGGCTCATGGACTTCCTTATGAAGCACAATATCTTGAGCAAAAGCCAGATCGGATTCTTACCAAATCATCGCACCACTGATCATATTTACACCCTACACACATTAATCGAAAAATACACCCACAACAGAAACAAATTATTCTCTTGTTTCGTAGACTTCAAAACCGCTTTTGATACCATTTGGCACAACGGATTATTCTACACATTAATGAAAAATGGTGTAGGGGGAAAAGCATATGATATTATAAAATCCATGTACTCAGGAGCTAAGTGTGCAATCAAAATCGGATCTAAAAGAACAGATTATATCCCCCAAGAGTGCGGCGTGAGGCAAGGTTGCCCTTTAAGCCCAACTTTGTTTAATTTATATATAAATGAGCTGGCGACCATCCTAGAAATGTCAACCACCACAGGACCCACTCTGAACAACATTGAGGCCAAATTCCTGCTGTTTGCAGATGATCTAGTCCTTCTCTCACCAACAGCAAATGGACTCCAAATGCAGCTTGGGCTCCTCCAAAATTTCTGCCAGACCTGGGCCCTGGCAGTGAACAACAACAAAACCAAAATAATGATATTTCAGAAAGGTTCCAAATACCACGGAAGACAAAATACATTTACTTTAGGACCACAAACAATTGAACATGTCACAGACTACACATACTTAGGCCTGAGAATCAATTACAATGGAAGTTTCAATAAGGCAGTGAATGAACTGAAAGACAAGGCACGCAGGGCTCTATATGCCATAAAAAGACAAGTACCCTTTGAAATTCCAATCCAAATTTGGCTCAAAATATTCTCATCAGTGATAGAACCGATAGCCTTATATGGCAGTGAAGTGTGGGGTCCACTCACAAATCAGGAATTTGATAAATGGGAAAAGCATCCAATTGAGACCCTGCATGTGGAATTCTGCAAAACCATCCTAAAAGTCCACAGACACACAACAAATAATGCATGCAGGGCAGAACTAGGCCGATACCCTCTTATTATTAAAATTCAGAAAAGATCAATTAAATTCTGGAAGCACCTCAAATTAAGTGACCCACACTCTTTATGTCACAAAGCCTTGCAAAACCAAGAGCTGAGCAAAATCACTACCCCACATACCAACCAGGTCCACTGCTATCCCTTCCCACTAACACCTCCACACTCTACAGGCCTGCAAGACCAGATCCAAATCACACAACATACTCCACTAAACCAAATTTTCTTATATTTAAAAAATAACTATTATCAATATTGGCAATTGAAAACTAAAACACAAAGCAAGATGCAATGTTATCTGTCCCTAAACAGAGAGTATGCACTTGCAAACTATCTAACTCAAATCAAAGACCCTATCTTGAGAAAAATATTGACGAAATACAGACTCAGTGAACACCGCCTGGCCATTGAAACCGGCCGACATAAAAAAGACTGGCTCCCCAGAGAAGAACGTTTTTGCAGACAATGCACTGACAATATTGTTGAAACCGAGCTTCACTTCCTAACCGAATGCAACAAATTTAAAAATATCCGTGAAATGTTCTTCCAAAAATTTGAGCAGAAACACCCAAATTTCACTTCCCTCCCAACCCAGAACAAACTCCCATTTATCATGGGTGAACAAGAACTGAGTTGTTTCTTGTCAGCCCAATACGTTTTCGCATGCCACCAGCAGAGGGACAATGAGTGATATACCTACATACTGTATCTAATATGTATTCTTTAAATACCTTATGCTTATGTGCTTGAATATTCACTGAAACTCACTTAAAGTGTGGATGGACATACGCGTGCACCCACGCATGCACACGGAAACACACACAAACAAACTGAGACACGCGTGCACACACACACACACTCCACACACACACACACACACACACACACACACACACACACACACACACACACACACACACACACACACACACACACACACACACACAGTATAATTTTATTATGTCTTACTGTTCCTCTTATTGTTGTCTTATATATGTTATGTACCATGCTTTGGCAATACAAAGTTTCTTTTGTCATGCCAATAAAGCACTTTTGAATTTGAATTTGAATTTGAATTTGAGAGAGAGAGAGAGAGAGAGAGAGAGAGAGAGAGAGAGAGAGAGAGAGAGAGAGAGAGAGAGAGAGAGAGAGAGAGAAGCGCGTGCAAGGGAGAGACCTTGCGTCTCCTCGTGTGTGTGTGTGTGTGAGAGAGAGAGACCGCTTGTGTCTCCTTGCGCGTGCGTGCGTGCGTGCGTGCATGCTTCCACAACTCAGTGGGGAACTGATAACTTCATTACAGCCCGCTGTGCTAGCCCAGCACTCATGCGGCCAGTTTACACACACACAGATGTCGTTACCCACTAAACACACACACACACACACACTTGCGTTGGCTACTGGCCAGTGGGCATCAGTTACAGATGCAGATGTAGTCAGTGGTATCCCCAAGTGTGTGTGTGTGTGTGTGTGTGTGTTTACTCGGACGTCCTGGGACTAAGTGTGTATGGAACTTCCCAGTATTGTAGTCATTCCCGGGGTGAGAATGTGTGTGTGTGTGTGTGTTGTGGAAGATCCCTTTTTGCATGTGTGTGTGTGTGTGAGAGAGAGACTTCAGTATTGTTGTCAGTCCTAGGGGTTCTGTGTGTGTATCACTAACCCGTATTTAAGGGTTAAGACTCAGAGTGTGTGTGTGTGGACCAGTAGATGAGGCTCCCGAGGTGAGAACTGTGTGTGTGTGTGTGTGTGTGTGTGTGTGTGTGTGTGTGAACAGTGTGACATTTCAGTTCTGCAGGGGATCCATCTGCATTTCATAAGGTCAGCGGCAAGCCAGAGAGAGTTTGTGTGAGAGAGTGTGTGTTTGTGTGTTTAAATATCAGGAGGCGCCACTCCTGTGTGTGTGTGTGTGTGTGTGTGTGTGTGTGTGTGTGAGTGTGAGAGACTGCTATCGGGAAACATCACCCCTGTGTGTCGGTTTAATTATTACCTCTGCCCAAATCACAAATGCTATGATTAGCCAACAGGCCAACTTTTCCTGGGTTTCCCCACATATTTCTATTCTGTTCTATTCTATTCTGTTCTGTTCTACTGTATTCAATTCTACTCTACTCTGCTCTCATAGCTGGTTTCCTCTTGCCTGGCTTCCATGACAATAGCCTGGCCAGGCAAACCATCTACAACAGTGTTCGCCAATTATTTTTCTCCAAGGGCCAAATTATGTAGCGCAAGTGAGGCTGCAGGCCAAACCAACACCCCAACCCAATGACAGACAAGTTACTGTAGATGTCAGAGAACAGATTTTCGCTTTTCCGTTTTCTCTTCTTGTCAATGTCTGCTAAGACTGTTAGCATAAGATTTAACTCTCTGTGAATGCTTTGGAGAGATATGACCCACTTTAGTTATAGTGATCACTTTAGGGATTGAAAATCACACACATGGCCAAATACACAGGCTGGATTTGGTCTTCGTTTGAAGACCAAGGATCTACAGCATTTCAAATTACCCCCAAATTAGTTTTGAGGATTTACATGGCTCGATGGTGTGCAGGCTAGGTTTCCTCCACATACACACAATGCCTTACCTTTTAACCACCAACACATGCATCTGAATTGTTTGGCACACAATTTTGAATTGCTTTTTTATCAAATCTAAAGGACACACATTGTTTTGGTGTGGTGTGTAGTGCCCATGCAGCAGACTGTAGGGAATGAAGCACAGACTACACTGACCAGGTGACTATGCCAGTATGACTATTACCAGTCCTTCCCCGTCTCTCTCTCCCCACTCATTTCTTGTCCTGTCACTGTCCTATCATAAATAAAGCACAAAAGGCCCAAAAAAATCTTTAAAAAAGGAATGAAGGCATGAATAGGTGCATTTGATTTGCTGTCGTCGTCGACCAACGTTGCAAAGTACTTCAGCGTGAACTTGTCATGACGTGGGTAGTATTAAACACTGCATTTAAAGTCGACCACAAATTTGTACAGGACAATGAGCTTGCACCAGTTTGATCTACTACCACACGTGAGGTGTGGGGGGGCAGGTGGAGAGGAGGAGCTGAAGTGGGGTGCAGTGCAAACTGTTTTAGGGTTGTGGGACAACACGCCGTCACACGTGAGTGAACTTTCGGCCAACCAATTCAGGGGTGCGTCACCACGGAGGCGGTATGCAGATGAGCATCAACGGCGATAAGCAACTGCAGGAGATGCAAGTTCTGTCTGCAGTCACATTGTTCCTGCGATTGTTTGACACGTCGTCATCGCAACGTGACTGAAATTTGTTATGTCGGACAAGAAATCTAACCATCATGCAACATTTTCATCCAAAATGCATTGCTATCTGCAAGCACATCAGACAATGCAGAAAATCCAATGCATCTAATGCAATTCCGTTGAGTGCAGTGAGCACTGTGTCCTGTACAGTGCTGTGGCTCAATGACTATGGGAGTTTTCCAGATGGGCTCACGCTTTTCGATTTCACTCTGTCAATGTGACACAGCACATAACAAAATCACATTTAGGCCTTACCTGTGCAAGTGGACAGCCTGACAAATATCCCAACCACTTTTCAGTTTTGGGAATCAAACCAGCAACACTCAGACTACAAGCCCAACCCACTAACTGTGTATTTGGCATGGATGCCCTGTATATGTAATTCTTATACGTAACTGCTTGGCCATGGATGCCCTGTGTACACGTAATTATTATATCCACTTGGCAATGGCTGCCCTGTATACTGTGCATAATTCGTATAACTGCTTGCCAATAGCTTCCCTATATAATTCTACTATCTACTTGGCCATGGCTGACTTGTGGAAGGAAAAAATAATTTTCTCATGACACTGTAGGCCGGCTCATGCACATATGGTAGAGGCACGTGAACACACAATCTCTCTCTCTCTCTCTCTCTCTCTCTCTCTCTCACACACACACACACACACACACACACACACACACACACACACACACACACACACACAGTTGAGACCGGGCTCTGGTAATTACGCCTTGTGCGTCAAACAATCCTCCGCATCTCCCACAAACCCTCAGGGGCCGATACCCAGACAGAATACACACACACACACACACACACACACACACACACACACACACACACACACACACACACACACACACACACACACACAGGATCTCCTATCCAGACTGCACCTGTGAGAATACGACACACTTAATTAGGGGAAGCCTGAGTCAGCCATCAACCCCCTTACACACACACACACACACACACACACACCAGCTACTATATCTATGGAGTGCCCTCCAACTGTGTATACAGTACTCTCTCTCTCTCTCTCACCCCTCCTCTCCCCTGGTGCAGCGCCTGGTTGGATGAGAGTGTGGCGTCGTCATGATTCCCAAAGACAGGAAGGAGCAGCTGTAGCCGTGACCTTTGACCCCTGAGGAGTGGGAGGCGGATTCTGGTTGGATAATCCCACTGCACCAGCGGAGACTCGCCCACCAGACACACACACACAGACACACACACACACAAACACACACACACACAGGATGCATCCCACTTCTGCTGTGTGTGTGTGCCCGTCCAGTATCATGATAAAAGAAAAAAAACATGAAATTTGTGGCCAGTAGAATAGCTGATTGGCTAGTGACTCTGGAAAACCACTAGCCACAGTGGCCATTGAGTGGCAAAGTTTAATGTGAAGCACTGGTGGGCAGTGTAATTGTTCTGGCTTTATGGGTATCCTACCTGTATGGCTAGTGTCACGTTTGCTGGCTCATTGCAAGTCCTGGCCCCCCAGTCCAGATGCTCACTAGACTACTACTAGACTCACTGTCATGATCTAGAGTATTTAGTTTTAGTGACTGAACTCTGATGACTCTGATGAAGACGCACTGTGTCCAAACGTTAGTCATGCTCGCACCACAATAAAATCAGAAAAACGTATCCTGTGTGCTCCAGTCATCCTTGGCCCAGTCTCCTTTGAAGTGGACCAGCTTGTTTCAAACTGAATACAGTCCCAGACTGTGAGCACCAAGAAAGCTAGAGCGCACACCTCCTTTCCTTATTTAGTTTAGACTATTCAAGTCCTTATCTCATAGACTATAGACTATTCTCATGCTTATGTAAGGAATAGCGGCCGCTGAGGTGTCCCAATATCAAGGGAAATGATGAACGAGGCATCAAGGAAGCATCAAACAGACCGACGGCACAGCCGTTTGCTTCTGCCAAGTCCATTCTTACCTTGATATCGGGACACCTCAAAGGCCGTTATTCCGCTTATCAACTGGTTGCCAGCAGTTAAGAAATAATGTATTAATTTGTTGATCTAAGGCTTCGTGAGAAAGTAGATTAATCACTGTGTCCCGCTTGTTGCTATGGGTACCGCTTCCAACTTAAACAAATCTTTGTTGCAAGCGTGAAACTAAGTTGCGCACTTAGTTGGGTATATCATCTGCTTGATTTCGACAGGGTTTTCACTTAAATATTATCAGCATTCCAAACGAATATTCAATGCGCGACTAAGTTAGACGCACGCGCACACACATGACTTCATAGGTGTCCCGTTCTCTGGAAATAATAAATAAATAATAATAAATAAATAAACAAATAAATAATAAACACCTGCTCAGCCAATCAGAAGACGTTCTTTCTGTTCACCGGCTGAGAACTTATTGACTAAGGGCGCGATCACACAGACCGCGGATTTTACAGTAGGAGACGGATGTGTTCTATTGTTTGTTAATGAAAATGAGCGGATTACGCGTCTAATATCAGCGCAAGGCGGGTTGCGGATTGTCCGCCTCTCCGCGCCAGGCGGATCGAGTTTTAAAAAGTTCAACTCAAGGCGGAAAACCCGCGGCGGATTTCCAGATTTTCGATAAGAGACCGTTATCAACATTAATATCAGATTCACTATCCAACGTTAGGAGAGCAAGAAAAGAGCTCATCTTCTATTCATTTTACATAGATGGACAATGGACAAAGCATTTTGTGTATGTTTTCACAACATTTAATGACACAACACCATCGATTAGACTACGTTGCGAGTGACAGTTGAATCAGAGAGAGTAGAGAGAGAGGTTCCATTGGCCCATTGTTTCCGGGTTCTACTATTGCAAGGGGGAGGGGGGGAAATCCCCCTTTAGGCAGACCTAGGCAGACCTAAGGACTGTTCTATTCAATGCTAGGAGTATTATGGCACGCCCCTTTAGGCAGACCGGAACCTGGTCATGTTAGGTGCCCATAGCAACCTATTACATTGGCATATCTCAATATACTTAAAGAATCTCTGGTTGAGTCGTTACGTTGCCTAGTCACCGCATTCGAATGGGCAGTGGATCCGCGCTTGGTGTGGTCACTTCTGATTAATCAGCTGGACGCGCATCCCAGATTGTAGGCAGAAATCTGCGGTCTGTGTGATCGCACCCTATTTCTATAGATTTTTTTTTACGAATTATATTTTGGTTGTCATTGGTTATAGGCATGTTTGTGTCTGTGTCTGATGCCCCAACAAATCCGCATCCGCCTTGTCTGCTTTTGCCTTGCGCCGGCCTTGTTTGTCTGGACGCTATCTCCTGATTCTCACCCTGGTATCTTTCTCTCTCTCAGTCTAGCATGTTCTCTCTTTCTTTAAAAGAGTTATTTACTGAATTACTGAACACCATCTTTTTAACGAATATGTAATACCAGAATCGATTTATCAGTATTTATTTTGGCAAGGAAATGTGCACATTTTTGGCTACAAAACTTTCTCTGGGTCTGGTCCAACCAGTTAATATTAGTTTATTTAGGCTACTCAGTACAGATTCGTGATAAAGATCACATTTGTGAATGGCCAAACAACATTTTGGAAATACACTACTCAATTACATGCTGACAGGACCTTCAGTAAAGTTTCTGGGGGAGTCACTTCCGGGAGTCTTTTTTTTTCTTTCATTTTAATTTCCCATGTGGGGGTGGGGAGAGAGAAAGAGAGAGATGGATAGAGGGGCGTGTGTGTGTGTGTGTGTATGTGTGTGTGTGTTTTTGTGTGTGTGTGTGTGTGTGTGTGTGTGTGTGTGTGTGTGTGTGTGTGTGAGAGAGAGTGGGTGGGAATGGGGCAGCGATGTGTTGCACATGGGCCACAGAACTCTGCAGACGCTGTGCACATGTGCATTTGTGTGTCCCTGTACCTGTGTCTGTGCCTGTGTTTGTGTACATGTGCACAGGGCAACCATGGCTGAGTGGTTAAAAAGATGGGCTTTAGATCAGAAGCTTGCAGGTTTGGATTCCATTCTTCCATGCATGGCTGAAGGAGCCCTTCCCTTATGAAAATCGACCATGGTTTTACTGCAGTAACCACGTACTCTGAACCAACCATAGTATTAAAATGGCTTATCCATGGGTTTTTTGGGGTGACCATGAAAACCGTGTTTCCCGACTAACCATGGATCATGGTTATTCAGCATGGTTTGTGTCTATGGTTTAAAAATAGTCACAAACCATGCTAAAAAACATGGTTATGGGTTTCATGGTCACCCAAAAAAGCATGAAAACTTGTTCGCAGCCATGGTGTAATGGTTAGGGAGTTGGACTGAAGATCACAGAGTTGTAGGTTCGAATCCCATCCTTACCCTAACACCTCCATCCATGACTGAAGTGGCCTTGAGCAGGGCACTTAAAGGAGAATTCCGGCCAGTTTGGATTAATATCCCATCTTGGGTGGACCGAGGGAAAGGGATGAAAGGCAAAACCGCGAGAAATGTTCATGCCTGCTGCGCAAAGTTGTTCAATTGCGCTGTTTTCGGTTAAAACCTGACCCTTCGGGCACGTATTTGACCTGTTTTAAAGCTCCTAGTGTGCATGTGACATGTGCATGTGACACCGTGACGTCACTAAACTGCGTTCAGTGACAGAGAAGTGAATCTGCGCGACAATAACAACTCAGGGCATGAAAACATGTGAATATGTTTCTTGTGGCTCGTCTTTGGTGGACAAAAATAAAATGGATTACTATGAAGTATCACTTTGGCGAACCATTTTGCGGACGTAGTTGGAAGGCGGAAGCTGAAAGAGGTAGGTGCGCCACTTTCGAAAACTCCTGTTGTATCGTACCTATCCTACCTAATGGAAATGTGAACCACTAGATCGACTTGTATGGACCCACACACCACGGCCAAAGCGTTCAAAAGGGTTTTAATGCACGCTAGGAGCTTTAAAACAGGTCAAATACGTGCCCGAAGGGTCAGGTTTTAACCGAAAACAGCGCAATTGAACAACTTTGCGCAGCAGGCATGAAAATTTCTCGCGGTTTTGCCTTTCATCCCTTTCCCTCGGTCCACCCAAGATGGGATATTAATCCAAACTGGCCGGAATTCTCCTTTAACCCCACATTGCTCCAAGGTCTGTCTGTCACCAGTATGTGCATCGGATAAAAAAGTGGCAGCAAAGTGTAATTTAATGAATAATTATGAACCGTGGTAAAACCATGGTTAGTTTTCAGAGTAAACCATGGTTCATTTTATAATTAAATCATAGTCAAACCAAAAAATGTGCCGAACCATGCTCAAAAAACGATGAAATCATGGTTTATCATGGTCGATTTTCACAAGGGTTGAACAAGGCACCTAACCCCACACTGCTCCAGGAACTGTAACCAATACCCTGTACTAACTGTAAATGGTCAGCTAAGTGTTGATGTGATGTAATGTGCATGTGAAGGTATTAATGTATGTGTATGTACAATGTACTGTAAAGTTTTTGAGTACGCTGGCAAAGGTGTGTGTGTTTGTGTGTGTGTGTGTGTGTGTGTGTGTGTGTGTGTGTGTGTGTGAGAGAGAGAGAGAGAGAGAGAGAGAGAGAGAGAGAGAGAGAGAGAGAGAGAGAGAGAGAGAGAGTTTGTGTTTGTGTTTGTGTGTGTGTGTGTTGTCGCAGGGCAAGCAGATGTGTACTGTAGTGGATCTCTGACATTTGCAGGGTTCCCCTGTGTGTGTGTGTGTGTGTGTGTGTGTGTGCCCTCTGTGTAGTATTCCCTGTTTCCTCGTCTGCTTCCCAGCCGTACGCCGACAGACATACAAACAAACAGGCCCCTCTGTACAATAACACTCCCACAATGTAAACACACACACAAACCTAAATATCGGCTCAATCAGAGAGAGAGAGTGTGTGTGTGTGTGTGTGTGTGTGTGTGTGTTTGGCTTGTGCTGTGGGAATTCTTTCTTTGCTGTGTGTAAATAAACAACTTGCCAACGTCCTCCTCTTTACCTCTTACCCAGCACACAGATCTCTCTCTCTCTCTTGCTCTCTCTCTCTCTCTCTCTCTCTCTCTCTCTCTCTCTCTCTCTCTGTGAAGAACGAGAGCGATATATAAAAAAGAGGCAATGAGAAAGGGGGCATAAGAGAGATAGAGAGAAAGAGAGATGAAGAGAGTGATAAAGAGGGAGAGAAAGAAAGACAAGAGAGAGGAGTTTAAAGGAAGTGAGTATTTTAGCTTTTCTTTAACATGCAAAGAAGGATTAGGATTAGTAGCTGAAATGATTGTGTGTGTGTGTGTGTGTGTGTGTGTGTGTGTGTGTGTGTGTGTGTGTGTGTGTGTGTGTGTGTGTGTGTGTGTGTGTGTGTGTGTGTGTGTTTTATCAGGTGGCCAGAAGTAAACAGAGTGAGTTCAACTTCATTAGCTTGCAGACGGAGATACAAGAGGATGGTACCATTAAAAGACTGGAGAAAGAACACACACACACACACACACACATGTGCACACGCGCACGCACACACCACACACACATGTATGCACAAACACACACACACACACACACTGCATGCAATGCAACCTGATTTCCACTCTACCCAGCTGCACTCCTCTGTGACATGGCACACACACACACACACACACACACACACACACACACACACACACACACACACACACACACACACACACACACACGGCACACGCGCGCACACACACACGCATGCCCGCCCGCACACACACACACACACACTAAAGTAGTTATTGCACACTCCTCCTCTCTTCCCCTTCCCTGCATGTTCTCCTTCGCACTCCTCTCTTCCCGCTCCATGCCTGTCTTCCTGTCGTCTTGTCTTCCTGTCGTCTTGTCTTCCTGTCCCGGTATCTCAGCTGTCTGCTGCTGGGCTTTGCTTTTGTTTACATCTGGCATCGTCTCTCTGATATCCCGTCGCCAAGCTATCCCCCCCCCCACACACACCCCCACCCCCTCTCTCTCCTCTTTCTCTCTTCTCTTCCTCCTTCTCTCTGATATCCCGTCGCCAAGCTATCCCATCTCCTCTCTCTCTCTTTCTCTCTCTCTCTCCTCTTTCTCTCTTCTCTCCCTCCTCTCTGATATCCCGTCCTCTTGTAATGCCGTACCCGAGCACACAGACCCTCGTGGCCTGAACTGGCTATCATCTCTCTCCCTCCCTCCCTCCCTCTCCTCTGTCTCTCCCTCCCTCCCTCCCTCTCATCTGCTCTGTCTCTCACTCCCTCTTCTCCTCTCTCCTCTCTCTCTCTCTCCCTCGCTCTACTCTCCTCCGTCTCTCCCTCTCCACTGTCTCTCCCTCCACTTTCTCTCCTTCTCCTCTCTCTTCCTTCTCCTCTCCCCCTCTCCAATTATGAGTAGAATGCCAGAATACTCCTGACCATGCATCCATGTATCCTCCCCTCATTCCTACGCTCCAGTGATCCTGATACACACAGTTGTGCGTGTGTGTGTGTGTGTGTGTGCTTGTGCTTGTGCGTGTGCGTGTGCGTGTGTGTGTGTGTGTGGTGTGTAAAATATACGGTTTCACCATCAATTAGCGATGAAGAGCAGTGGAGTAAAGGTTGAGGTGTGTGAGTGTGTGCTTGCGTGTGTCTGTGCATGTGTGTGTGTATGAGCATGCGTTTGTGTGTGCGTGCGTACGTGCCTGCGTGATGCTTTAGATGAGGGGTCTTGTGAGGGCTTATATCTCATTTTGAAAGAGGACCTCTGGAGCTGGAACTCGCATCTCTTGGGAAACCTAACAAGCAGGCTGTCAGGAGAGGTGCCGAAATAACAGTCTATCACATTGAGATGATTATTAATTCCATTACATTGCTATTTTTTTTCATCATACACTTAAATTTGAGGCAAAAAAAACAGAGAGGACATAGAACATTCAGAGAGTTCATACATTACAAGATTACATAACATTACACTCAGCTGACGCCTCTATCCAAAGCGGCATACAGTTATTTTAAGTACAGTGTATTGGGTACAGCCCCTGGAGCAGTGCAGGCTTAGGTGCTCAAGGGCACTTTAGCCCTGGAGTGAGATAGGGAATAGAAGGGTGGGATTTGAACCGGCAAAACTCTGCTCTAAAGCCTATCTCCTTAAACACTAGGCCACAGTTGCCCCATGCTTTTATACAGCGACATTCAGTTTCTTTAGCTCCAGCCCTTCCATCCCAAGGAGACCAACATGGCCATTGATCAGTCTGGGAGAGAGAGCAAAGAAGGAAAAGAGAGAGGATTATAGGAATCAAGAAAGGATGGAGACCGCTTTTCCCGATACGCAGACTAGGCCAGGGGGTTCCAACCTTTTCCAACATGGGGCCCACTTATTTTTCACAAATGTTCGGGGCCCACCTCTGACCCAATAAATAATACATTATCAATAATATGTAATAAATAGGCCTACTTAATACATCCTATTCATATTCATAGGAGCCGGAAAGGGGGATGCAGTGGTGCATTTTCGTCGTTCTCAACTTAAACTGCAGAAAAATGAGAGCAAAGCAGCAGCAGTAACATTGTTAAGACAAAAATACACCACCATTTTAAAACTTAGACTACATTCAACAGCAACACACACAAATACTATTTTAATTTTTAGAAAATAATTTCAAGGCCCACTTGGAATACCTTCCCACCGTTTGAGAATTACTGGAATAGGCCCCCAACAAAACTGTCCTTATAGGGGCCCCCAACAGTCTGCCCCGTCATGGTAAATACCACCGTAAATAACCCAAGAGGGCCCCATAGGCAATCTATCTATATTTTGCCTAGGGCCTCCAAGTGTGTAGAACCTCCACTGCATGTAGGAACTGAGGGAGGATGTAAGACTGGAGCAGGCGTGTGTATATGGCATCTCCTTCAGCCTCCCTTTCCTCTCCTCCATCGCCATACTTCTCCTCTCACCTTTACATGATTTCAGATGTCCTCTCAGGTAACTGCTGAGGAAGCATCTGGAGGAGGGATATTGATACGTGCTGCTACGGCCGCCTGCACAATAGACATGTTGCACAAAAGTCTATACCAGCTAGTAGTAGACACGTGTGTGTGTGTGTGTGTGACAGTGTATAACAGGGGTTCCCAACCTTCTCCAACTTGGGGCCCATCTCGAAATTGTCACAAATGTTCGGAGCCCACCTCTGACCCAATAAAGATTACAACTCAAATAAATCAATAGCAATAGCAATAGCAATAGCCCCGGCCCATAGTTTGAAAACCACTGTGTATAAACCTCCAGAGAATAAGTGACAGAGAAAGAAAGTGAGTGGGGCAAGGAGAGACTAAAGTGATGGGAAGCAGGGGATCACAAATGACGAGGTGGATACCCCCCCAGGCGAGTTTCCATCCTGTTTGATATGACGTCAGCACAGTGTATTTAGGCCTGATGAAATGTGTGATCTAAGTGGGAGTGAATCTGTGAAGCGCTCACACAGCGGTTTCACACTCTGTCTTTGCCTAAACGCGCAGCGCAGCATACCTCACCGCTCCTCCCTCCTCATCGCCCCACTCTGCCGCTGTCCACTTCGGGTAACGGGTTCTAGGGGACATCGGTGGAGTGCAGAACACAGGAATCTCTGGAACTAGGCTACCGAGGATCACCGCCAGTCAAAGGAGCTGAGTCTTCGCCGGAGAGCAATCATTTCAGCCAGATATCAAATGTCACATTTTTGACGGCAGGGAGCTGACCCGATGACATACCAGAGCTTAGTCTCTACACTGTAACTTTTGTTCAATAACTTTTTTGCTTTCTTTCTTTTCATTCATTTCGCAAGAAGAACAGTCTGCAGAGAGGAGTACCAGTTATTGGCGCGTGACCAGTTGGGATTCGGCGCACCGTAGGCCTATTTAAAGAGCTCGTGAGGCACCACTTCCCTCCTTTTCCCGTCGTGACACCGGCGATGCTGGCCGCTCTCTCTCCTTTTTGAAAACAGTCCACAACAGCATCACTTTCTTCATTTGCACTACAATAGGCTACCTTCGTGTCCCAAACAGTACATTATGCAATACAATGCGATAAAGTGTATTTTCAAGTGCAGCATTATTTTTGAAAGCATTTTTTTCGTGCTCACCATATTGCGTTTACGGCAGTGATACTGTTGGGGGCGAAACTACAGGTTTCGAAGGAGCTTGTCTTCATCTCTGACCTCATCGACTCCGCGTGGGACCCTCGTCGCTCCGTTTCTCCGGGGAGACAGTTGGCATTCACCGTCCCCGTCGGATGAAGAGACACACTCATACACACTCACGCGCACAGAGATGAGGAGACTCCTCGGCATCTCTCAGATGCTCGCGACGCTGCTGCTCAACATCTCACCTGTCCAGGTAGGTGGCGGGAACCGCCTCTCGGTACAAGATAGTGAAGTGCACGCCCTTGCAACTTGATACGTTTATAAAATGTTACAACTTGTGTTAAATTATGGCGCACGAAGCGGTCTGAGACTGGGTTGTATTCGTGGACATGTATTGGAGTTATTTAAGTTACGCGCGGCACGTCTGTGGAGAATGGAGATCTGAGGCATTGCTTGGACCTGTGTGTATTGACAAGGTTTGGCGGGATGTCAGTGATAGCGTTTAACGACATATGTTGGCATATCTACATTAGAAGCTTGAGCATTTTTTTTTCAACTTTTCAAAACACAAGGTGCCTTTTCACATTGCGTTTCAAACGTAAAGAAAAAGTCCACAGTAAAAAAAAGAAAAGCAGTGCTAATCTGACACAGAGTAGGCCTACTGTGTGGCCAAATACTCGAGATGTCAAATCAACTCTCTAGTGTCGAATTCTTCTGCATTGTTTTACTGTGAAGATGCTCACAACTAAACTCTTGACTCTGACCTGGATGAAGGAGAATCCTCAACATGCAAGTTGTGTTTTCATTGATTGGACAGGCACAGCAGTGATGACCTATTTCAATATTGTTGGAGCCATTTTGCTAATTCCTCACCTTATGGTGATATTTAGTTGTTTATTTTCAATTTAAAGGTGCACTGTGTAAGATTGTGGTCAGATTAGGTATTGCAACTATGCTTCTCATTGAAAGTGTGCTGCCAAATGTGATCTTTTCATGAGTATCAATTCAATAGTATTCAAATTTTACTCCCTTCAAAGCTACGTTGCTGAGGCATATGAGGCCGCTATAAATGTAGGGTTTCGTAATAGCAGATAACAGAAACGAGACAGAAACATAGATGTGTGTGTGTGTGTGTGTGGGGGGGGTGGTGTATGGGAGTGCACTTCGTCTCATCACCTGGCACCTCTGCAAGCCGTGACTAGTGTTAGCGAGGTCATCCGGACAACAGTCTCTGATCCTGCGCAGTCTGCCACTTGGGGCTCGAACTCGCGACCTTCTAATCACAGCTACAGTTCAGCATGGCAGGCACAGTTACGATACCAGTGAACAAAAGGTGATGACGCACAGGTCAACATTTTACAGTATTTGCCTACTGCTTGAACACTATAGGCTGATGCTTAGACAAAAATAGCATATTGTTAAGTTGTTGGTAACATAACTTAAACACAGTGTGCCGTACCTTAAACAAAAGTTCTGCTTAACACTGTTGCAGCAATTCAGCAACACACATTTTGCTTTATGCTACACACTTGCTCATGGTCACTGCACACTTTTTCCTTCATAAGACACTCCATTAAAAAATGAACACTCATCATATCATTGGGAAAACACATCCGCTAGAAAAACAAAACACACTGGATGTATGACAAGATTTAGGCACCGACAATAAAACACATGCTTTCAAAATTAACCACTATTCTGCCAGTTACAAAGTTGCATTCTTTATATTACATTGCACTTATTTTATTTTGCATTTATTTGTTTTACTTTGATGGCTACTTTGCTAAATTCACACCTTCCTACACTCAAACAAAACAACAAATAGCACAACGGTACTAAAGAGTAGAATATGGAGTGACATTGACTGACTCACGTTCTGTAAAACCTACCCTGATGGCAGGAGTAGCCTTTTAGTAGTATCTTCATCATCACATGTTAGGTATGAACATGATAGTTTGTAGAAATACACATAATAGTAGATGTCAGCTGCATATTGTGTCTGGAAATGTATTTTACTTCATTACTTTACTGTAAGCAAACCTCATACCTCATACCCAAACAACAAAAGTATATAGACTATGTTTTTCATTACAGCATGTTGACGTCAACCACATATTTATATCATATTTAGATGTTTGAAAATGTGTGAATATACGTAATAGGCTACACAAAAAAATTGTTCATAAGCTCACATACACACTGTTGTGTTGAGAGTGATGTACTGTTTAAGATATTTTGCTTCAGTTTAATGTCCTGTACTGTAAGGTGCAGTTGTGTAATGTACAGTATTGAATTTTGGGGTCTTGTGAAGATGTACATTCTGTGAGTCTGAATAGACTGGTACAAAAAGAAAGACTGCTGTGTTTTGTATAAAGTAGACAACTGTTTTCACGTTGATCTAATTTGTTTTCTCATTTGGTGCTAATGTGTGTCTTTTGACATGAAAGTGAGGTTTTGACAAAAGAATTTTGAGTTTTTCTGGCAATGTTAAGGTTTTGATAGCAGAGTTTCATGTTGGCATATATGTGCAGGGTTTATCTCCAAGTGTTGAGAGTTTTTGGCTTGTGTGTAGAGTTTTGACTCTGTGAGCCAAATTTTGCAAATTGTGTGCAAGCAGTAGGCAAAAACTGTAACCAATGTGCCACGCCTACTATAAAATTGTGTTGGTACTCTTTATCACGACAACACTTTTATTTCAGTACAGTTGGATGAGCAGCATGCAAGCTGTTAACCCATCCCGTCAGAAGATGAAGAGCCAGTCATGATGTTGCCTGGAAACATTGCTTGAAAAGTTGCCCTGTTTATCATTACATCGCTATCACTCCACATCTGCATGAGGTTTCGGGAGGGAGGTTTACTAACGTTGTGCCGTCGAACTCTGACTTGGTGTCCCCTACACACAGTGCTGTGAGTGCTACTGTAATGACCAGTGCAGTGCTGTAACTGCTGCTACTGTATAACCATGATGATGAGTCAGGAGAGTCATGGCCAGGGAGGTGAGCAGAGCCAAGTCTCCAGCCTGCAGGAGCCAACTCTCCGCCAACTCTCCTCCAACTCCCTTCCAGACAGTCTGCAGAGGCTCTACTCACTCTAGACAAGTCCAGGCAAGCCCCCAGTCCACTAACCCCTCCTCCAATGCCCTTCCAGACAGTCCGCAGACAACGCAGACTACTCCCCCTAGACAAGTCCAGGCAAGCCCCCAGTCCACTAACCTCTCTTCCAACTCTCCTCCAATGCCCTTCCAGACAGTCCGCAGACTACTTCCCGTAGACATGTCCAGGCAAGCCCCCAGTCCGCTAACCCCTCCTGCAACCACAATAACCCCACCCAACCCAATAAGCCCTTCCCCAGTCCACTAACCCCTCCCCCGCCTCATTCACATCCCCAAGTTTCAGCACTGGCTGTAATTTGGGGATGTGAATGATGATGCAGGGTGGACGACTGATGACCTCAGATGGGGGGTAGAGAGTTCTGTATGATCTGTGTTGTCATGTTTGGCGTAGTGCTGAGCTGTGCTGTGAGAGAATAGGTGTGTGTGTGTGTGTGTGTGTGTGTGTGTGTGTGTGTGTGTGTGTGTGTGTGTGTGTGTGTGTCTGTGTGTGTGTGAGAGAGAGAGAGAGAGAGAGAGAGAAAGAGAGAAGATGTGTGTGCAGAAAGAGAAGAGTGTGTTTATGGGATAATGGGACAATGTTTATTGTGTGTGTAAGAGAGATAGATATAGGTCAACAGAGGAGACCAGACTTGAATAAAATAGAATAGAATAGAATAGAAAACATTACAGTGGAGGAGAATAGAATACAACAGAATAGACCAGGATACCTTGAAAAGTTTAGTAGCCTAGTACTACAATGCTATGATGTAACACAGGGTCTTTAGTAATGCACTACGACTTGGTCATTGCCATTCTGGTAACAGCAAATATATATCGCCGTGTCCTAGGGAGAAACGTTTGAGAAAGTGTTGTCCCCTACCTGAGGTCAGTGCAGGTGAATGAGTGCACATCACATGGTGATTCCTCAACTCCCTCTGAGGCTGCTGGCTGGCTGGCTGGTTGGCTGCTCTCCACTCCTCTCACACCTGCTCAGGTATCCTTGAAGCCTCCCCTCACCTCCCCTTTCCTCTCCTCCCCTCCCCTCTCCTCCCTTCACCTCTCCTCCCCTCTCCTCTTCTCCCCTCCCCTCTCCTCCCATCTCCTCCTGTGTGTGTGTGTGTGTGTGTGTGTGTGTGTGTGTGTAGCTGGGTAAGGCATGCGTGAGGTAACCCGGTGCTGTGAAAGACGCATTATGAGACACACACACACACACACGCACACACGCACACACGTGTGTGTGTGTCAGTGAGTGTCTCATACTGCGTCTTTCCCAGTTTATGTGTGTGTGTGTGTGTGTGTGTCTGTGGCCCTGGCTGGAAAAACTCCCCATTAAAGCCCTGATGTGTGATTTATCCACCACTTCAGACAGTCCCAGATGTGTCTCCACTCTCCACACACATACACGTGCACTCTCTCTCACACACACACACACACACACACACACACACCTACACACATCACATCAGGGGAGAAACACATACCACGCCAGATAGATTTTCACACGCACCTTGAATCACACACCACGCCAGAAGAGACACGCTGACCTCCTGCGAGAGAGGGCAGTTTATGAGCTCTGCTCTCTCTTTATCTTCTCTCCTTCCCTCCTTCTCTTCATCTGTTCTCCCTCCCGCTGCCCCACTCTCTTTTTTATCACTCTTTCTTTTTCCCCTTTATGTCAGTCCTCCTCTTCACCTCAGCCAGTGGTGTAGTCTACGTAGAACGCGGGTATACGGAGTATACCCACTTCTAAATTTCAGGGATTTCAGTATACCCACTTAAAATTGATTGATCCATTGTTTTGAATAGCACAAATATATACAGTATACCCAATTCATAAAATGCTCAAATATACAGTATACCCACCATAAAAAAGTAGACTACACCACTGACCTCAGCATGTGTCTATCTCCCTCTTGCACCATTTCTCCCCTCTGTGTTATATCCTCATGCTCAATATAAATTAGCGGGGCAGGATTTTTTGGCCTTTATTACGATAGTACAGTGAAGAGTTGGTCAGGAAGTGAGTGGGGAGAGAGACGGGTCGGCAAAGGACCCGGGCCGGAATTGAGCCCGGGTCAGCCACGTAGTAGACGAGTGCCCCACTGTTAGCGCCACGCAAGGGCCTTAAGTCAGGAGGTTTGTTGAGTTATTACACGTCTCACTGCAGTGTTGAGTTATGTCTCATCTCACATCAGAGTGTTGAGTTGAGTTATGTCACATCAGACTACAGAGTGTTGAGTTGAGTTATGTCACATCAGACTACAGAGTGTTGAGTTGTGTCACATTAGAATGTTGAATTATGTCACATCTCAATACAGAATGTTGAGTTATGCCACATCTCACTACAGAGGGAGAAATGGGATAGAGAGTGCCCGTCACCGACAGGTTTCCAGATGTCCTCCTGCATTCGCATTCTCGGTGGACTTTTAAAAGCCACCCTGCCTGTGTTCTCCTGCACGCCTGGGTATTGGTTGTGTTCTGTTGCCCCCCAGGTTTTACTGCTGTCTGCGTTCTGCTGCCTGGCCTGATTTCTGCTGGGTTCTGCTGGGTTCTGATGCTTCTAATGTTTTGGTGCTGTCCACTCCGTCCATTACGGGTGTGTTTCAGACTAGAGTGTCTGTTCAGATAGGCGTGTGGGTGTGTTTTACATGGTGTCGCGTGAGGTCAAAGCGTCTTTGAGTGTTGTGAAAAACGCTATACAAAACCGATGTATTATTATTAGTATATTACATTACAGTACAATATGCTGATGCTTTTGTTTAACTTACAGTTGTTTACAAGTTATTGGTTACTGTCCTTGGAGCAGTGTGGTTACAGTCCCTGGAGCACCATGGAGTGGAAAGGGAGTAGAAGGGTGGGATTTGAACCTGTAACTCTCTGATCTAAAGTCCATCTCCTTAAAGGGGTATGCCACTATTTTGGGGCTTAATATAGTTAAAATCGTTGGCAAGGGTTTGTAAAGGTGGTAAAGTGTCTTATTTTTCATGTAAGCCATTGTCTTGCTTTAAGACAAGTTAAAAGAGGGAGTAAAAGAGGGACTAGCTTAGCGACATGCTCCCTCTTTTAACTTGTCTTAAAGCAAGACAATGGCTTACATGAAAAATAACACACTTTACCACCTTTATAAACCCTGGCCAACGATTTTAACTGTATTAAGCCCCAAAATAGTGGCATACCCCTTTAACCACTAGAGTCTAGTGATTAGACTAGATCATATCTGCCCCATTATTAAAACCTAAAACTAAATAAAAAAATTGCTGTCATTAGCCCCTTAGCTCAGAGCCTATGTTATAAACTTACTCTCACCAAAATTGTAATGGCTATGTCTTAATTTGTTACGTAGCCCCTTAATGCACGCCATACCTCCTGTGGCACGCTGTAATAGACATTGAAAGTGAACTACTATAGTACTACACTACTATGGCAGTGCACGGGCCCTTAGTATTACATTATGACTTGGTCATTGCCATCCTGGTAACAGCTCATTTATAATAATGCCGTGTCTTAAGGGGTTAAGGCTCTCAGTAATGTCATAGCAATGTTGTTATAATGTAGTTGAGTATTCTCAGCAAATAGTGAATAGGCCCGCCGGAGACCCCATCTGCATTAAGAGGCTACTTGACTCACAGGAAGAACTGTTGCTGTTGCTGACTTCACAATTTTTGCTGCCTTGCTGCTGACACCACACATCAGATGGCACGTCTCAAACGTACTGTACTGTAACACGCACGCACGCACACAGGCACGCACGCACGCACGCATGCAGGCATGCACACACACACACACACACACACACACTATGTCAGAAAACACTTTGTGTGTGTGTGTGTGTATGTGTGTGTGTGTGTGTGTGTACTATCATGACATTCCTTCAGTCAAACTATGCTTACGCACACACACACACACACACACACACACACACACACACACACACACACACACACACACACACACACACACACACACACACACACACACTCAAACACTCCCGCTGTGTGTTTTCATGCCCTACTCAGCAGGGCCCACTCTGACTGGCAACAGTTACTGTGGTAACAAGCCTCAGAATGTTTTCTTTGCTGTCGGGAAGCAAAGAGGAGTGACACTGGAGGAGAAGAAAGGAGATGAGAGAAGAGAGGAAAGGTGAGGAGAAGACAGGAGAGATGAGAGGAGAGAAGCAGAAAGGAGAGAGGAAAGGAGTTGAGAGGAGTGAAGTTTCGATGGAGGAGAAGAGAGGAGAGGGGAGAGGTGAGGAGAGGAAAGGAATGAAGTTGCGATGGAGGAGAGGAGAGGAGAGGAGAGGAGAGGAGGGGGAAAGAGAGGAGTTGTACTGAAGGAGAGGAGAGAAGAGGAGAGATTTAAAATGTCTTTATTTAACACCGTTTACCCATCATACATTATTACAATACAGACACTGCACAAAAACACCCCACACACCAAATGTTTGAACATTTCTCCACATCATTAACATGGCCAACTTTATACACTGTAAAAGGAGAGGAGAAGAGAGGAGAGGAGATGAGAGGAGAGCGGAGGAGTGAAGTTGCGATGGAGGAGGAGAGGAGAGAGGAGTGGAGCAGAGGGGAGAGGAGGAGTGGAGGAGTGTTGAAGAGCGGAGAAGAGAGAGGAGAGCAGAGGAGAAGAGAGAAGAGGAGCAGAGAGGAGAGGAGTGTTGAAGAGCGGAGAAGAGATGAGTTGCACTGGAGGAGAGGAGAGTAGAGGAGAAGAGAGAGGAGCGTGGAGGAGTTTTTAAAAGAGAGGAGTGGCACTGGAGGAGAAGAGAGGAGAGGGGGGAGGGGAGAGGAGAGGAGAGGAGTGGCACTGGAGGAGGAGAGGGGGGAGGGGAGAGGAGAGGAGTGCAGTGCAATTGCACTGGAGGAGAGAAGAGGATGCTCCTGCTCTCAACTTGCCCTCATGGATGCAGTCCACTCGTCAGAAACACACCTGGGCCAAAAATGTTGCATGGTGGTTATGAATGGAGTGTGTTTCGTATGAGGAAGGGATGTGTTTCAGTCTGGGAAGGGTGTATTTAGATAGGTGTATGGGTGTGGTTTACTGTAGGAAGGGTGTGTTTCAAGCTAGAAAGGGTGTGTGGACATATAAGGGAGTGTGTGTGTGTGTGTGTGTGTGTGTGTGTGTGTGTGTGTGTGTGTGTGTGTGTGTGTGTGTGAGGTCAGTCGGTGTGTGTGTGTGTGTGTGTGTATGTGTGTGCGTGTGTGAGGTCAGTCAGTGTGTGTGTGTGAGGTCAGTCAGTGTGTGTGCGTGAGGTCAGTCGGTGTGTGTGTGTGAGGTCAGTCGGTGTGTGTGTGTGTCAGGGCAGACATAGATTGTGTACGTGCAGAGTAGCGCGTGCAGGCAATTCTCTGGCATGGCTGCCCCTGCTGTGGTAATGGAGCCTTACTCACCTCACACACACACACACACACACACACACACACACACACACACACACACACACACACTCACGTACACACACACACTCACCACATCCCTCTGCTGAGGCACTGTTGTCTTACCACTGGCCAGAGAATAATACGTGCGAGTGTGGTGATACGTGCATGTTCGCTCGTGTGTGTGTTTGTGTGTGTGTGTGTGTGTGTGTGTGTGTGTGTGTGTGTGTGTGTGTGTGTGTGTGTGTGTGAGTGACTGGATAGGCAGGGATGAGCTGGCTAGTGACAGAGTGCTGACGCTACCAGAGTGCTGACCTACTGGCAGGGAATCTGCTGAGTTACAGTACTGATTACAGTACTGTTGTACTGAAATACATTTACAGTGTATTATGGTGATTCTTAAAATGGTCTATACATCCATTTTAAGAATGTTGGGCACGAGTAGCACTTTGAATTTAAAGATGTTTTTGGGGTCTTTTTTAGACTTGATAGCTCAGTATGAGAGGTAGACAGGAAGCGAATGGGGAGAGAGACGGGGAGGGGTCGGAAAAGGGCTCGAATGCGGGTCCGCTGCTTGGCAGGCGAGTGCCCTACCGGATGGCCACGGCAGGGCCAGTACTTTGAATTTAAAGGTTGTCTCTTGTATGATTCTGCAGGCCAGATGAAATGACTCAGCGGGTCACATGTGGCTCTGGGCCTGAGTTTGCCCACCTCTGGTAGACCTCTGGTTAACAACACCTGCAAACCGGCCAAATGCTGATGAAAATTCCATTTGGCTGGTAGTGAATATGATGACGTTAGTGAACATGATGAACATGTAGGCCCTGCCGTGACCAACCGGTAGGGCACTCGCCTGCCATGCAGCTGACCTGGTTTCGATTCCCGGCCCGGGTCCCCGTCTGTCTCCCAATTCGCTTCCTGTCCGCCTCTCTCCTCTCCTATCATTTTTGTTTTTTAAACCATGTAGATACTGACCGCTTACTTACAGTATGAACTGTACAGGAGATGGACCCTCTTCTAACGGATCCAGACTGCTGGTGCTGCTGGACAGTGTATGATGTTTATATGTCCAGAAGGCCCAGTGTCGCTCAGTAACATTTGGGCAGCACTTCACTTCACACAAAACACACACAGATATTATATTCTTACATTGTACATAAGCAGGTGTGTGTGTGTGTGTGTGTGTGTGTGTGTGTGCGTGCGTGTGTGTGTTTGTGTGTGTCGGCAGGATGTATGGGTCTTTAGATGAGTAGTGCCCCGGGTGTCTCTATTGAATGAAACTGTGCTGTCCTGTGTGCCTCCTGTAGTAAGATGTGCTCTGTGGATCTTTCCTTGCCTGGTTAGGTTACCACCAGACCTTATCACAAGTGAGAGTTAGATCGGAGCGATTGTGTAAGGCAGCATGGAACTTCCCAGGCCAGGTCTTTCCCAGCTGATTAGTAGCATCTGCATATATTATAATGACATCATACTGACATCATGATGACATCATGCTGACAGAGTGATCGCATCATGTTGACATCATCAACACGCTGGCTGACATCACTTTTTTCCCGCAGGCCTCCACCTCCCCCTCCCCCAGTAGAACACTGCCCACAGGTGAGGCACAATGTCATATTTATTATAATTATAATAATTGTATAACATTCTGTAGCATCAAAAAAATAGTTATTCACTTGTGAAAATTGTGTGTGTGTGTGTGTGTGTGTGTGTGTGTGTGTGTGTGTGTGTGTGTGTGTGTGTGTGTGTGTGTGTGTGTGTTCGTGTGTTCGGGGGGTTGTCCTACAGGTGCACCAGTGCTGTTTCACGAGGTGTGGGAGCGGTCGCTGTGCAGGTCTCTGGAGGTGATTCATCTCATTACATTTCATCACAATATATTACATTTCATTACTTTTTTCGCTTTTTATCCAAAGTGACATTTCAGTATAGTATTTCTGGAGCAATGCACGTTCAAGGGCACTTCAGCCATACTTGGATTCGAATTTGTGTGTGTGTGTGTGTGTGTGTGTGTGTGTGTGTGTGTGTGTGTGTGTGTGTGTGTGCGTGCAGGTGGAGCAGGAGAACCCCAGTGTAGTGGAGTTCTTCTTAAGTCCTGTGTGTGTGTGTGTGTGTGTGTGTGTGTGTGTGTGTGTGTGTGTGTGTGTGTGTGTGTGTGTGTGCGTGCAGGTGTGCAGGTCATTGTGCCAGTTGAGCAGGAGTATCCCAGTGTAGCGGAGTTCTTAAGTCCTGTGTGTGTGCATGTGTGTGTGTGTGTGTGTGTGTGTGTGTGTGTGTGTGTGTGTGTGTGTGTGTGTGTGTGTGTGTGTGTGCATGTGTGTGTGTGCAGGTCATGGTGCCAGGGGAGCAGGAGTACCCCAATTCTTAAGTCCTGTGTGTGTGTGCGTGTGTGTGTGTGTGTGTGTGTGTGTGTGTGTGTGTGTGTGTGTGTGTGTGTGTGTGTGTGTGTGTGTGTGTGTGTGTGCGTGCGTGTGCAGGTCATGGTACCAGTGGAGCAGGAGTACCCCAGTTTAGTGGAGATCTTAAGTCCTGTGTGTGTGGGCGTGTGTGTGTGTGTGTGTGTGTGTGTGTGTGTGTGTGTGTGTGTGTGTGTGTGTGCGTGTGCAGGTCATGGTACCAGTGGAGCAGGAGTACCCCAGTGTAGTGGAGTTCTTCTTCAGTCCGGCGTGCGTGCTGCTGAGACGCTGCTCTGGTTGCTGTAGCGACGAGAACCTCGAGTGCCACCCCACCGTCACACACAACGTCACCATGCAGGTGAGCTCGTTACTACAGGTGAGCCTGTTACTATGACAACTAATGATATCACCCTGCAGGTAAGCATGTTACTATGACAGCAAATCATGTGTACACAATAGAACAGAATAGAATAGAATAGAATGCCTTTATGATCATTTTACAGTTTTTCTCAATTGCTCACCCACACATTCTGGAATCATGTCTCAAATTCTCGAAAACTCGAAAACTCTACACGCAAATCCATAAACGCACACACAACAGGCAAAACCCCTCACTTCTACTGCAAAATGAACGTCTTGTCTCAGAATGATGTAGGCTATTTTGTTATCAAATGACAAGCACAAGTCATCATTTGAATTGTCACTCATATGAACCATTTGAACACTAATGAGCACACTATACGTAGCATGGCCTACAGTAGTCCTTATTTTATTGAGTATTCGAGTTACTACAGAGGGTGTATTTGTCTCAACAATATATGGGTGGTTGACGTTTAACGCAAAAAAACCCAACGTTTTTCCAATTCCTGAAAAAAACTATGGGAAAATTTGGAAAAAAAATAGAAAAAAATAAAGCTCATAGTGGTCCGTGGAATCTCGCCTAATATTTGCCATTTTTGGAAAAATGTGGCCTACGGTGTGACATCCTTGGTGTGACATTTCTGTAAGATACAATAAAATTATTAATATTCTGCACAAACATATCCCCCATGCTCTTTGTACTATTGTTCCTTTAACCCCCACCCCACACACACACTACTACCCACCCGCACCCCCACCCCCACCCACACACGCCTATGCATTGTACAGGCAGATTACTGTGATTTCACTGCATGATTGCACTGTATTACTTGTAATAACTGTGTGAATGTGACAAATAAATCTCCTGGTATCCTTATATCCTTGCATGATACACGAAAAACAAATAAGGATTGAGTAACACATTGCATAAGCATGTCACACCGCATGACATGAAGTCACACCACAGGAAATTCACTGCATTGTGGCCATTTTAATCCTTTTGTATACATGACTGACCTCTGAGATCATGCTAACTAGATAATGATATTGTGTTTAATCTGTGTTTTCATTTATAAAAAACTTTTTTTTCCTTCTATGAGAACAGTCACACCACAGGACACCATACAATGAACCTAAGCATTGAGTGACAGAAACATTGCAATATGTAGACATATTAAGAGGTGAAGAGTCACCTTAAACTTCCAGACCACTCTCCAATAGCTGAGGTACTGACTGGTTAGGAGCCTGTCTTTAAGAATCTTGTAGTTGGCCTTGCAGCTGCCCGTTCACCAACACTGACATACATGTCACCCCACAGGACGCAATTTATGTTACGAAATGGAACTTGTAGTTAATATTACTGTCTTGAATTTTTTTCACATTCACATATCTTAATATCAAGTTAATATTTATGCAATCATGCCAAATGCTTCATACATTATTCAAAATGCTGTTGGTTAATTTATATATATATTATATTCCAGGTTTCATTAATGTTACAGTCACACCGCAGGATATTTCACATATAAACCTTTACATAAATCTTAACAAAAATGTTTCTTCTCATCTAAGACTAATATGAAACATAATGTACCACATCTTCTTTATTGACATTTGTTTTTAAGAGGAAAAATAACTGTTTTGTAGGTTTTTAACCAATGTTACGAAAAAACAAGGCATCACGTCTCCTACCCATATACACATTGTTCTGACACTGAAAAATGTTACCCACTAACTTACTGTAAAATATTGAGTTATAATGTGATTTCACGTATTGTGATTTCTTGTATTACATGTTTTAGCATTTAGCAACTCAAAGTTACACCTGGTCCCTTGTGTATGACCTATTCAGCTCCTCAGAATAACACCGTCAGAGAAGACCAGGAGCTACGTGGACCTCAGCTTCACCGAACACGACGTCTGTGAATGCAGGTACAGGACACACACTCAACACAACATGTCTGTGAATGCAACCCAGGAGGGACACACACAACACAACCCTTGCTTCTATTGCTTAACTAAACAGTCCAAGAAAATGTACTGTACACAATACACATGCTGTACTACTGATACTCACACGTAGTTTGCTGTTATATTCTGATATGAAACGCTTTACTGCATTAATATCCATCTCATTTAGTACCATTTAGATTGTTATCTCGTCCTGTTTATGCTGTTATTATTTCTTCCTTTCTATTCTTTGGTTTTATTTTACAGGCCACGGAGGAATTATTTGAAAAACAGAAGGTGAGAGATGTATTGTGAAGCTGAGGAATGACTTGGCTCTGGCTTTACCTCGTATTGCTCTGTGTTGTGCTGTTGTGCAGTGCTGTGCTGTGTGTTGTATTGTGCTGTGCTGTGCTGTGTTGTGGTGACCTGCGTTGCTGTGCTGTGTTGTGTTATGCTCTGTTGTGCTGTATTGTGATGTTCTGTGCTGTATTGTGTTCTGCCGTGCTGTGCTGTTGTGTTGTGCTGTGCTGTGTGCTGTACTCTGCTATGTTGTGTTGCATCTGTGTTGTGTTGTGCTACCTTGTGCTCCCTTGTGTTATGCTCTGCTGTTGTGATATATTCTGTTGTGTTGTGTTGTGTTGTGCTTTTTCTGTGCAGTGTTACACTGTGCTTTG
>NC_085874.1:9132918-9165418 GCF_034702125.1 Engraulis encrasicolus
CATGCCAACCAAAGTGTTGTATGTGTGGTTGTTGTCCTTTGGGGTGAAGGACATGGAAATACAAGCACCAGACGCTGTGCATTGTAAACAGTAGCCAACTCATATTTTGGCGAGCTAATGCCATGCTCAGCCGTCACTTCCAGCGAGGACACAGTGCATAGTGCTCAAATATCTCTACGACACTATGCACTAAAGACCTCAGTGCACTGTATGCACTGTGCACTGACTGTCAGTGCACTGACAAAAGTGCGTCATTTGAGACATAGCCTTAGACTGAACCTTGCTTCTTGGCAAGTATGTGTGTGTGTGTGTGTGTGTGCGTGTGTGCGCGCGCGCGCGCGTTTGTCGTCACTTGTACAAGCACCTCTCTGCAATCTGCAGTAGTGTGCTCAGGTGTGGCTATGCAAACACACACACAAACACACGTGCTGTTCTTTTCCCTCTTGTGCCACACTTCTTGAGCCACACTGTTCTCCTCCCTCGTGTTGTGACTCGCAGGATGAATGACTGACTTAGCCGCTGTGTGTGTGTGTGTGTGGTGTGGTGTGAATGGTCAGCAAGATTAGTTTATTTGAATTGTCCAAGCTTAGTGCATTTCAAGGGACAGTTTAATCTGCTGCTTGCCAAAATAGAACTGTATCAAGAATGGTGCTACACCTTTCACACTCTTCTTGTCGTGTGTGTGCGTGCGCGCGTGCCCAGTGGCAGTGCATGAAGTAACCCCTGTTCTCTTCTCCCCTTTGTTGTGATTCACAGGACAGTCGCGTGTGTGCGAGTGTGTCTCTGTGTGTGTTTCAGTGCCCAGTGCTGTACGGGTACGCGTGAGCGTGTGTTTTGTGAGTGCCCTGTGGACTATCCCCTCGTGGGCGGCTCCAGCATGAGTAGCAAGCGTAAGGAGGATGCCGCCGTGGCGCGGGCAGCAGCTAAGAACCGCACCAAGAGGAGCGAGCAGACCAGACCTGACGCAGAGAGGGACTCGGGATTCTCAGGTGAGCTACTGTCTGGATGGATGAACCAAGTGTATGTGTATCTGATCATTATGACCACGTGCTCCTGTAACAAGTGTGTGTGTGTGAGAGAGAAATAAATATCATAACGACTATCAGCCCTCATGTTGCAGACAGGCTTTACTCTGTAGTGTGCACAATTACACACACTTAAGCAATTATGTAAATATTGCACCACAGACATGCCTCACGGTGCCTTGTGTTGAAGTGAGCTATCACGCTGAAATTCATGGTTGTGAAATTTGCTTGCCGATCCATTCTTGCTGGAATTGTATCCACACACACACACACACACACATACTGCAGCATGCATGTTCTGACCTTAACAAATCATGCCATGCTTGAAGAAGTCATTGATGGACAAATGAAGAGACTGGAGCATTTCCACTCATTTCCTCTCAAGATTTTCAGCTAGGGGGAGAATTTTGAGAAATGGTTCAGAAATATTGAAACTTGCTTAGTGGGGCTTTAAAGCAGTGCCCTCTGGACTAGACAAGTTCATTTCAATGCCCTCTGGACTAGACAAGTTTACTTCTTGAAGAATTCTTTCTTACACACCTCCTTTGGCTAGATGAATAAGAGGAGGTGCACAGTTACAAAGAAAACACGTTCCTTTCTGTCATTTCCAGTGTCTTAGGGCAACTTTTTTGACAACCAGGCAACATTGGATAAAGTAATCTTAAGACCGAAAGCAGAAACATACGAACACAGGAAATTTAACCCTGCATATGCGTGCAATGTGTGCTGTGCCCAAGTTTTCGTTGCACGTTAACTTTGGTAGACTGGAAACCATTGTGTTAAGCCAACAGGATTGTCATGGTCATTGTCACGTCCACTCTGCCAGCCAGCGAGCCTTTTGTTACCATGTATGTCATGTTGAGCATGGACTTAGCAGACTAACCAGGCCAGTAGGCATAGCTATGGCCTGCAGGCAGAGGTGGGGTGGACAAATGGATAGTCTCACTGAGTGGACTAGTAGAGTAGAGTATCATTTATTAATTCCGAGGGAAATGAAGGTGTCCAGTAGCATACATGCATAAATATAGAAAGACACAAAGACATTGCCCACAACATTGCACATATATTCACCGTGCATATATTCACAAAGTCAGATCTCTCTCTTTCACACACACACACACACACACACACACACACACACTGGAAAAAAAGTGTCCAGGTGTCTCAAAAAAAAACTACAATGTGCTTTTAAAAGTGTTTTTAATAAAACCTTTCTGCAAATAGGACGCTTTTGCTATCCTTAGCTTGAACAGGAGCGTTTGACTTTGATGTAACCAGTGGTTCAAAGTAAACGTGCAAACATTGCGCACACTGTCCATTACACTTGGAATTTTATCCTTCACAACGTTCTCGTCGTTCGGGTTTTCACAATCTCTATAAACCATTCAAATATTGTGCAGATATTGTCCAATGCCATTATGGTTACAAACTCGTGACGCTAGCTAAAGGCATCTGTCTCTCCCCAGCGGCTGGCATCAATTTCCACTCCTGCTATTCTGAATAGGCGTTCAGGTCAATGTTAAGGCATTTGGTTGGCTGGAAGACACACACACACACACATACACACAAAGAAGCTGCCTAACCGGTTTCCCTCTAATGCGTCTTTTCTATACCGTGATCTGTATGACCCCGTATTCCCCGTCTCTACGCTCCAGTTTCCTCTTTCGTCAAACTGGTGTCATCTTACTGGGGATTAGTGCGTGTTCACACACAAACGTTTGAGCACTCAGCCGCAACAGCACAGAGGTCAACGAGTTCAGTGATGCTCAGGACAGGGGTCACGGGTTCATTGAAGGCATCCAAGATGGCCGCCAGACTAGAGTCCACTAGGGTGGCCCTGCCTTGGGAGCGTGCATGTGGGGGCTTTTAGGAATGCAAGAGCGTTGGATGGCTTTCTAGAGTTCTGCAGCCAGTTGCATAAACAAAACGGTGAGTAGCAGTAAGACAATCTAGTTTGCGGTTGTTTTGTGTGTTTTTGTAGGCGTCATTCAGGAGGGATGGTAGGTGTTTAGCTGGCGTGTGCAGTAGGTCTTGTAGGTGTGTGAGGGGGTGTAATACTGATGTGTGTGTGTGTGAGAGGGTGTATTACTGTTTGACTAGTAGCAGCTTGTGTGTGTGTGTGTGTGTGTGTGTGTGTGTGTGTGTGTGTGTGTGTGTTCAGTCCAAGGAGATGCTGAGACAGCTGATCTCTGCATTTTTCTGCTTATGCTTTCTGCATAGTGTAGTGTAGCAACCTCCCACGGGAGAATGACACACACACACACACACACACACACACACACACACACACACACACACACACACACACACACACACACACACACACACAGGAAGGACTGCACTGCACTGCACTGCACTGCAGAGAACAGCAGGTGAGGCCAAAAAGGCAGCACATACCCTCTTCTCTTCAGGAGTAGATTAATGGGCACAGACATCCACACACACCCAGGCCCATCAATAGTTGCACTACATTTGGCATTACATGTCGTTTACAGAGCAGACTCCATCCAAACCCCCTCGACCTCACAAAAGAACACAAGTCAGTGACTTCCAAAGTAGTAAGTTGTTATAGAAACTCAACTGGGGCAATGGAAGAATACTACTGTTATTGATGTTAGTTGGAAAGAGAAGCATTGGGCAAGTAACGTGGAGGACTGCACGTTTGAGGTTTGTGTAGCACGTCCGGTGTGGTATCATTCATTCTTCAGTGGAAAAGCTGTTCCTTAGAATAGACTCCACATTCATACTGAAACCACACACACACACACACACTTACTACAGCGTGGTGTGAAGTTCTGTATGCAGTGTGCTGTGACCTGGTTTCACCTGCACGGTGAAGCTTCCCCTAAGATGTACCCCTCCCCCCACAGAGATGTGTGCCGCTTTCCCACTTAAGAAGTAGAGTTTCATTTTTTAAAGCAGATATTAACACATGCCAAAATAGCTAGGTTCGAGAATAAAATAGATAACAGAAAGATGGAGGGGAGTGTTAAGAAAACAAATTAATTTGACGTTACAGACGAGACCATGACAATCCAATCAGGATACAGTTGACTTTCGCGAAAGGAGAGAGATTGAGAGTCCTACTCCTTGAAAATTCTACAGATTATGATTTTTTATTGATTTTTATTTTTACAGTGAGGATCGGTTCCTGTCTGCTGTGTTGTGCTGTTGTGTGTCATTAAGGCGGTGGATATGACTAGGTCTCAGAGCAAGATGGAGTGGAGTGGGGATGGATTGGGGATCAGGTCTCTCCTGCAGTGCCTTGCCCTGCTGTTGTACTGTGGAGTGCCGTGCCATGCTGGTGCATGTCGTTAAGATGGTTTTAGGATATCCCCAGATTACTCATGATGACCCACTTCCTGGAACCACAGAAAGGGGGAGGGAGGAAGGATGCGGAGGGGACATATGGGGGGAGAAAGGGTGGGGACATAAGTCCCCCCCCTACGCCGTCTGCATGATGTAGGATTACTGCCTCCCCATTGAGCGAGGACCAGCCATGAGGTCGCATGCGAGGCATCGAAAAGTCTGTTGTACCTATGAGTTGCACCTGCTAACAGTCGGGATTCCGACTCTGCTCTCATAAACTAATAACAGCAACATGTTTCATTTGACCTCTGTGCCATGTCTTCTGTTTGAACTCTGCTCTGAGCATTGACATTTGAGTGGCCTCTGTGTTGGCCTTGAGTGACCTCTGTGTGACTTTCACTAACTTCAAGTTCTGTGTGATCCTGTTTTGACCATAGACATGAACTAGCTTGAAATACTATCTTTACTGTGACCTCTGTGCTGTGACCTTATATTGCACGACATAACACTACACTTAGCTGACACTTTTTAAAATCCAAAGCCACTTAGTTATTTTAAGTACAGTGTATTGGTTACAGTCCCTGGAGCAGTGTGGGGTTAGGTGCCTTGCTCAAGGCTCAGTCATGGAGTGAGATGGGTAAAGTGGTATAGCTTTGCTATACTGATAGGTTAGCGTCAGGGATGTTTTGGTCAGGGCACAGCTCAGCATTTTCCCACTTTTTCAGCAACAGAAATTTGCCGCTGGCAACAGAAAGCACAACTTAACTTGCAAAGTCGGTTTGCCACAACGCAGAATGCACTGGAGTGAAATAATTGCGCCTTTGAAAGATGGCCATCTGCTATTTGATGTGTATTTAACCCGTATATGATCTGTGTGTCCTCTGCAGATGCCAGCTCGGAGCACCTGAGCGTGCTGGACCAGGTTGAGGCCGATGACTCCTCCTCTCGTTCTGGGGACGGGGCGTCCCGGACATCATCGTCACAGCTGGCCGTCGTCGGGGGATTCTCTCCCAACCTGTCGCCCATGATCATCATGAACAACGTCCTGCTCAAACAGGTAAACGTGCGTGCGTGCGTGCGTGCGTGCGTGCGTGCGTGCGTGCGTGTGTGTGTGTGTGTGCGTGCGCGTGCGCGTGCGTGTGTGTGTGTGTGTGTGTCGCCCATGATCATCATGAATAACACACTGCTCAAACAAATGCAGGCGTGTGTGTGTTTGTGTGTGGCTGTTCCTCTAACGACCCAGTCAGAGCAAAACCTGGAACACCCAGGCTCCCATTTCTCTTTCTTTTAAAAGAAAGTTTTGGCCAGAGAGAATACAGGAATAATCTCACCATCTCTGGTTTAGTGCTGCGGACTTAAAATTAAGTAAACTGGAACAACAAAAAATATAATATCATCTATAATCATTTTACTTAGTCCAGCATCCAATGGCATTGAGAAGAATATGCATGTTTTCTTTCCTTAACTCACTAAAACCTGTTGGTGTGTGTGTTTCCTGTGTGTTGCAGCCGGGAGACGCGGCCCCCGCTGCCCTGAAGCCGTGGGGTTTCAGCCCCGGTGGTGTGGAGGTGGTGCAGCCGCCTCAGGTGCCCCAGGTGGTCTTCCTGCAGCCCGTGGTCTCCGCGCGCTCCACAACCCCCCACGCCCGCTCCGCCTCAGAGCCCTCCTCCAAACGCAAACGCCACCGCAAATACCTCCCCATCCTCAAAGCCTACCCCAAGATCGCCCCCCACCCTGGAGACAGCAGCCCCCACACCTCCTCGTCCTCTTCCTCCTGCTCCTCCTCATCCTTCTCTTCTTCCTCTTCTTCGTCCTCCTCTTCCTGCTCCTCCGTTTCTGTCGCCTCTTCCATGAAGAGCAGCTGCAGTTTGACCTCTGTCCACCAGGGGCGCTACAGCAGGGACATGCTAGGTGGTAGTGGTGGTGGCAGCATCTCTGGCTCCTCCACGCCCTGCTCCTCGATGCCCTCCTCGCCCCTCCCCCATGCCTTTACGGAGCGCTCCCCCACATCCCTCTTCTCCCGCTCCCTCTCGCTGCCCGCCACCACGGCCGGCCAGAAGTCTACAGATTCTCGGACCCAGGAGAGCTCCACGGCAGACTCGCTCAGCACCACCAACAACAGCAGCAGCAGCAGCAACAGCAGTAGCAGCAGTAGCCCCGTCCAGGACAGTAGCAGCAACAGCAGCACCGGTAACCACAGCAACAGAAGCCTCGCGCTCGCCACGCTCACAGACACCATCTCGGTCTCCGGCGGCGGCAACTGCAGGGATAACAGCATAGCGTTGGCGGAGAGCGACGCGTTGGCGACGGGAGACGACGACGACGACGACGAGGCGGGCAGCAACAAGCGGAAGCGCTTCTGCAACACCTACAACATCCTGAGCAAGTCGGGCCTGCTGGACATCACGCTGCGCACCAAGGAGCTGATCCGGCAGAACCGCCGCACACAGGGCGACCTGGAGAAGCTGCGCAGCCACACGGCGCTCTTCATGGAGGTTCTGCGGAGCGGGGACAGCGCCGGCCTGCTCCGGCTGCAGACGTGCATGGAGGAGGACCAGGGAGGGGACAAGAGGATGGCATGAATGGTGACGACAATGCACCAGGAGAAGTACGATGACGAAAACACAGATGGGGACAGGACCGAGGACGGGAGCGAACAATGGACAATAAGTATTTAAGAGCCGGAGATTGATACATGGGGAGGAGGGGGACAGGTTGTGGAGAGGCGAAAGTACATCGTGAGAGGATGGAACATGACGACACAGTGGGGACAGCTGGGGACAAGGAGGACCGGAGACTGCAGGATGCAGTGGACATGGACAGCAGTGTCGAAGAAGACAACAGTGAGGAGTGTGTCTCTGCTCTCCGTCCTCATACCAGAAGGGACGAGGCACAGGACCGTCTTGGAGAGAGGACGGGGCGTTAACGTTAGCGTGAGGGGCTACTGGAGGAGTGCCTGGTCATCGTCTTGATGGTCGGATGGACTTACTGACAGGAAGTGGGTTAGCAGCAGACGTGAGACCGTGTGGTGTACTAGCGCCCCCTGCTGATTCGACAGCAGCCCCTCGTGGTCCCTGAGGAAATGGAGCTAACACCCTGGGGGACAGGAACTAAAACATGGTGTGTGACATTTGGACGCGTTCCAGTTTTGATGGTGCCTCCTTAATTGACGTCAGGTGGCTTAAATATGGCTATTTCCTACCCTGCGAGCGGTGGTGTGAGCAGCCTGCTATGAACCCCAGATACTTCTAAACGTCCCGGGACGTCTTGTACAAAATATGGACCTGGATAAGGGACCTCAGTAGTGACGGTGGCAGATGTCTGCCCGACGATGATGATGTAACAATGATGTGATGACAGTTATGCTCTGCCAGTGAAGTGATCTTTATTTTACCAGCTGGAAAGGCTGACACATGTGATGATAATCAGAGAGGGAAAGTAGGAGTGTGTGTGTGTGTGTGGTAAAAGGGGCATAGAGAGCCTTAAGAAGTGCGTGTGTGTGTGCCAGTCAGCCTGTAGCACATAACAAGAGGAGCTGGGAATGCAGCAGGCAATAACCCTATTTAGCATGTTGCCACTGAGCTTACACACACACTCTCTCTCACACACACACACACACACACCTACAGACCTGTTTTCCCTTCTTTTTGGCTCTACCTGTAGGTACACACACACAATCAATCACTCGTCATCTGAGTGTGAAGCTTTTGCCACACCTTGCTGTGGCAGCCTTAATCGCAGTCTATTCCGAGCTGATTCAGTGGCTTCCATCCCCAGGCGTGTTGCACTTCGCCTATTGGCATTGGAGTGCATGTGTGCCGTGCGTGCATGCCTGCATACCTGAAGGGCCATAGGCTTTGCATTAAACCAGAGGTAAATCATGAGCAAATGATCCTCTGAACAAGACACACACACATCCACACACACTCTCTCACACACACCTTTTATATCCATCAAAATGAGGAGAGACCTTAAGTCACCTTTCTTTGTTTTGTGTGGAAAGGCTGCAGACACTGCATCGTTGCTATTGGTGTAGTTTTAGACATTGCGTCGTTGTTATTGTATAACTTTTTTTTTTCCTTAAACACTGAGGTAGCAATGCTGGTGTTGCTTCTACTGGGCTGGAGTCTTGCCTTTGGACCAGTGTGTGTGTGTGTGACTGAACTGATACCAGCTTAATTCTTAAGCTTTTTGACTGCTTGTGGCAGAGCAGCGTTGGTGAGGTGTGTTGTTGCAGTGCCGGGTCCTGTGGGCTCCCATCTAGACGGGAGAGAAGTGAACTCGCTAAAACTATGGGGGGCTATACTAAGTAGCTGGTTCAGTAGTACATTAGGTTAAGTTAACCTGGTGGTAGAGGTAAATCATCTAATAGAAGAGCCTGGACTCCTTATTTGCTTAACTAAATGATGCCTGCAAGTAAATCTATTAGCAGGTTACCACTTCCGTAGGTTAACTAAGGCTGGTTTATAACTTAACCATGTTCTTAGTATACCCACCAGAGTAGACAGGAGAGAAGTGAACTCACTGAAGCCAGACATGTGCTACACGAACCATGCTAGAACAAATTACTAGTATGAGTAGACCTACAATGTGTATCAATACCATAGACCTAAACTGTGCAAATTGTTTTTTTTTTTGTTTTTTTTGTTTTTTCCATTGGACTTAACTGCATTCAGTAGTCATTTTTGTATTTCTTTTTCTACTTCTGCACTTTGTTTGGGTGGGAAGAGCACCTCCTTGGGGTACGTCTGATGTACTACACTAGTCCAATTGTCATTGCCTTAGTGAAGCAGCATCAATGTATATATTTTATATAGTCACCTGGCGAATGAGTATCAGACGGTGGGTCACGATTGAAAGTGGTACCTAATAGGTTTCAAGGCAGCTGAAGTTGTGCTTTTCCACATGGCAGTTCAACATGTAGCATCTCAACTCTGGTCCGACTGTACGCTAAAGATTCTAGAATGTGGAGGTTCCACTCTGGAATCTTGTCTGTAGTGATGCAACAAAGCATCAGGTTTATAGAGCAGCACAACAGGAGCAGCAGCGTTAGCAGTAGAAGCATAGCAGCAATCCTCAATTAGCTGATGGTGCGTGTAACACATCACAGTGTCTGGCATTCCTAGCTGGGGGTGGCCGTTTGGCAGTTTGCTGAGCTGGCGTTCATTAGCATAGTGTGGAAAACATCCCCCCTGTTTTAAAACACCCTCTGGTTTAAAACATTAAAAACCTCCCCTTGGTTTAAAGCATCCACCAGCTTTAACATCCCCCGTATTTCATCTTGTGTAAATATAGGCAGGGGTCAGCCTCAGTACAGTGGCATGCACTATTTGACATTGGCTACGGCTGCATCACAGGCCTCTGCCTCGCCAGTCCTTTTATTCAGAATGGCGGGTTGAGTGTTATTTATCAAAGGCAAGGGACTGTGCTCTGTGGCCATTATTTGTAAAATAAACAAAGCTTTGAAAAAAAGTCAAGTAATGTATTTTTTTGGTGAAGTTTGATAAGCTTGCAGAAATGTGTTTTTTGTCTCAGTTGTCATAATTAAAGTGTCTTTCTGTCTTTTTTATTGAATAAATTGGAACTGACTTCACTTTGGCAGCTTTCAGTGTATTTCCCGCCTTTGTGTCATTTTCACGTGACTTTGTTGTATAATAGTGATCTCTAATGTGCCGCGATCTTTGTGAAGAGTTTAAACGTTGTTAAAGCATTGTGGATAATCTGGGCACTTCTGATGGCCAGCTGGTTTGAAAAATTGTATTTATATATTAAAAAACAATAATTACATAATTACACCTTCTGGTTTGTTTTGATTAGGGGTGGGGGGTCATGATGAGGATAATGTACATTGGAAAACAGCTCAACAATCACAAAGCAGAAATAAAATCAGTACAATACAATCACTTTGTCCTGTGTGATTTTTATTTTATTATTTATTACTTCGTAAAGGGGAAATGGGGGTTTTGTTTCAATTAGATTTGCATCACACTGACACTTTATGCCTACATGTGGTTAGTACAGGCCTACAGAAACCAGTTCCAAATGAGAGCAAAATGAGGTTTAAAGTAGTTAACAGATGATTGCATTTGGCGTACTGTGGAGCAGTTATAAATGCAGATCCTGGCCAACAAATTAGAATATCATGAGAAAGTTTATCATGAGATTTAATTCCATCAATATTGCTAAACTTTCATAGATCATTCATGGCCCAGATTTTAAACTATTCCAAAAATTGTTTTATTCTTCCATATTTTGGGCTTCCAGCTCCAAAAACCACGAATTAAGTACTTCACAAAATTAGAATAATGTGATGAAATGACAATTTTCTTCAGAAATAAATAAATAAATGTGGATCACATCAAGTCAGATGAAATGTCTATGTTCAATACTTGATTAAGGGTGCACTATGCAAGATGGTGGCCAGAGAAGGTATGGCAACTATGCTGCTCATTGAAACGGCTGCCTCCTGCCAAATTTGATCTTTTCATGAATAATTACTAAATAATGAACTAATATTTACTAGTATGACCAAAGTACAGTATGTTTTGCAGCTAAAATATCTATTTGTGGAAATTCAAAATGGCGGACAATAGAGAAGATCCCCTTTTCATGTATGAGTGCAATTCAATTCAAAGTGCAATTTTCTCGGTCATAATGAATATCTGTACTTACAATTTGATGGTGGTGGTATTCATGAAAAAGGTGACATTTGTGAATGGTCTTAATGAATTCTGGAAATAAACTACTACAAATATTACACAGTGAGTGCACCTTTAAAGGGACACTGTGCAGGAAATGGTCAAAAAAAGGTACTGCAACTATGCTGCTTATTGAAACTGGGCTGCCTATTGCCAAATTTGATCTTTACATGAAAGTTTACTAAGTAATAAACAAATATTTTCTAGTATGGTCCAAGTAAAGTCTCTTTTGCAGCTAAAAATGCTTTTTTTTGGAAATTCAAAATGGCGGACCATGGGGAAGATCCCCCTTTTCATGTATGAAAAGTGCAATTTTTCCAGTCATAATGAATACTTAAAATTTGATGATGGTGGTAAGTATTCATGAAAAAGGTAACATTAGTGAATGGGCAGCATGAATACTGGAAATAAACAACTAAAAATCTCACACAGTGTCCCTTTAAGGAATCTCTGCCTTAATCAATGCTATGATGTGTTAAACATTGAAGTCAATGGCAGAGGCATTGCATGGGAGTTAAGGAAGTCCAGATGTCCTTGATGCTTTGCTGCCAGCTGTTTTTTGTTTGTTTTGATCTGGTGACCCACACTTCCCTCTAGATTATATACTGTAGATTACCAACCATGTTTTGATGCTTTCTACATTCTAACATTCTACATTCTACATTCTAACTCACCAGAAATAAAATCCCATTTAAAATGAATGTAATGTCTGGTGAGTTTTTTCTTTTTTTCCTGAAGGAAATTTAATTTCATCACAATAGTCTAATTTTGTGAAGTGCTTAATTCATGTTTAAAAAAAAACAAAAAAAAACAAAAAACTGGAACCCCAAAATGTGTATGAATAAACAAACAAATTATTGAATAGTTTAAAATTGTCCCATGGATTTATAATCTATGAAAGTTTAACATTAATGATGGAATGATGGAAATAAATAAACTTTTTCATGATATTCTATTTTTTTTGTCTACTGTTATACTGCTAGACAGTATTACTGACCAGAGGAATGCATTTTAAGTTTATAAAGGTGTGTGTGCGGCAGGCTTGTACGAAATTCCGAATGGAAAGAATTTCAATTCAAAATAATGCCATAATACGAACACTAGGTGGCGCCATTACCTTGAATTTCTTTGAATTTAATCTACACCACCCATTGAAAGTACATAGAACACCACCACCTAGTGTTCGTATTATGGCATTACTTTGAATTGAAATTCTTTCCATTCGGAATTTCGTACAAGCCTGGTGTGCGCGCACATTGACAGTCAATGTGTCATTGACAGTAAGCGCATACGACTTCATTGCGAGCGTCGATGTTGCGCAACGGACGTCAGCGAGAACTTGTTGTCACGATGTGGGTGTTATTAAAACAGCGCATTTAAAGTCAGCCACAAATATGAACGAGACGATGAGCTTGCACCAGTTTGCTCTAGGCTACTAACACACCATGTGTGAGGAGTGGGGGGACAGGCAGTGAGGAAGAGCTGAAGTGGGGACCTGCGCAAACTTGTGTAGAGGTGTGAGACAAGACCCATATACACACGTGAGTGAGTTGTTGACCAACCAGTTCATGGACGCGTGACCTCGGAGGCAGTCCGCCGACGAGCGCCGACGAGCGTTGAAGGGGATAAGCAACTGCAGAGGTTGCAAGATCTGACTGCAGCCGCATTCATCCCGCGATAGTTTTACACCATGTGACATGTCACCTCGTCAACGCAACGTCGACGAAATTTCGAAGTTTGACAGGAAATCTAACCGTCATGCAGCATTTTCCATCCAGGGTGCATTGCTGTCTAAATGCGCATGCATGCGTTAACACATCTCGATCGCACCTAGTATGTCAATAGGTGCGATCGAGATGTGTTAACGCATGCATGCACATTTAGACTTACTGATGTGTGTGCATCACCAGACCCCTCGTGTCTCGTCTATGAAGAGTCACCGGTAGGTGGCAGCAGAGGCACAATAACAACGCCTGGCGTCGACGCTTTGGCGAAGAGCTGAGCTATCAAAGATTTCTCTCATCAATCACCCAAAGCGGAAGTAACATCATCCAAATAACTTCACTATTGTCCACAGATGGATGTGTTGGTAAGATGCAGCGGGATATGGATACCTTGTTGTTGTTGTATGCATGCAATTACTGCCCTGGGCAACAACTAGTTTCAACTTTCGATGTGCTTTAGGCACCAAAACATAAGACGCGAATGTGCCCAGTGTTACCCCTGGTGCTACCGGTTAGCGTAGCGTAGAGCCACTCAAAGGCAGCTAACTTGCATGGGTTGCGAGTCTATAATCTCTTGGTTATCACTGCATCACTTGCCAATCGAATTTCAAATGCTGTCGGGTTTGACAATGCAGTGGCTGATGGCCGAACATAGTAGCCAAGGTTGCTGTGGCGTTGGATAGTTATGTGGGTTAAGCTTAGCTGTTTACACTACCTAACTTCCAACAACCAGTAACACGCTAGTCTAGCTAAGTTAGCTGGCTGGAATATCAAAACAATGGATGTCTAGATGTCATTCATTAAAGTGGCGAGGGTGTTTACATGCCGTGACTCTGTACATCATGGTTTAGGCAATATATTTATCTTAAAGTGTGTTTAAGTTCAACTGATATACGCTGTGATCATAGTTAGCTTGTAGCTGGCTGCTAACTAACTTAGCTGATTAGCGAGCTAACTGGTCAACCAGTTGGCTCCTCTCTATTCCAAAGAAGAAGCTTCTGAGTTGACTGTTCCACTGTTAGTCTTCATAGTTCGCGGTGTGTTTAAATATGGATGTCTAATCATGTTTTAAAGGTGTTACATGGGCCATCCTACCGGTAGCTAGCTTCACCTGTCGAGATGAGAGAAGTCTAAACCCTCTGGAATCATATCTGATGATACGGTCAGCAGATCAGGCAAGTCTCACGACATGGCTCGAAAGTGTGCTTTGATCACAGCAGTAAACATTTCATTTAAACATCTTTTCTAAACTCTTGTCTATCGCAGATCTTCTAAGGGCGACTCCATGCTATCTGATGAACTTGATTCCAAGCCTGAGGTAAGTAGAAGCACGGTGGCCAGATTAGAGCACCACTGACAATCCAACTTTTGCCACATCCAGTGTTGTGGGTGTCACATGATTGTACATTAGGGTGCCTACATGCACCTGACGCCACTGTGCACGTCTGGTTGTTTTGACGTCTTTGACTATCGCATGCTGCATTTATTTGTTTGGCTGTTGTCTTTTCTAATCGCTGGCTAATAGTTGTTTTGGTAGGCCTATATGTTGCAACACAGCACGCTCAATTTGTGTAGTGTTCCCTTTGGCTGTTGGTTGAATTGTAATGCTAAGTTATGTCTCTTGTTCAAGTGCCTTGACTGGTGCATATCAGCATCTGCATATGTTTTCGTTTTTTGTCGTTTGTCTGTTGTGCCTAACCATAGCAGTTTACTCTGTTTTTTGTTTGTTTTTTGTTTGTTTTTTTCAACAGTGAGGCTTTCATGGTGCAGTTTTTGTTTAGCTTCTGTTCCTGTGTTAGCTGCTGTTTGAGAATAATCTGTGTCTGAACTAGGTCCTTCGTTTTAATACCCCATAGTGACATTGCAGTAACAGATTTTCAAACATTCACTGCGGTACATTAATTATCAATTACTGACTTACGGCAGTAGCTGTGGTTGCACCACCTGATGTCTGACCCAAATGTCATTAACTCTCCTGTCCTGCATTACTTTACATCACAGTCGCACTGTGTTTACTTCTGTTCCTGTTCCCGTGGCAGCTGCTGGTTGAGTTTGTCCAGAATGCCTCCATCCCCTTGGGCCAAGGCCTGGAGGAGGGGGAAGGGGAGGTGGGAGAGGCCCACAGCACCTGCCTACAGGAGGGAGGTGAGGGTCCCGTCACCTGCCAGCCCCTCCAGACACCACCTCCACCTCCACCTCAGCTGCCCACAGACAACACCAACATATGCAGCCCTCTGCAGCTGACAGGTAATGTGGAATGAGCAGCTGTGTTACACACAGTATAGAAAACAATGTCTTATGGTAACGCAGAATACAATGCGTCCTCATATGGTAACGTGGAATAGAATGCAACCTTGTACGGTAACATACAATAGAATGCAATCTCGCATGGTGGCATAGAATACAATGCAACCTCGTATGGTGGTATATTATAGAATGCAACCTTGTATGGTAACATAGAATACAATGCAACCTCTTATGGTGGTACATTATAGAATGTAACCTCGTGTGGTGATATTTTGTAGAATGCAACCTCATATTATAACACTGAATAGAATGCAACCTTGTATGACAGCCCAGTGCAGCTGATATAGTACAATATACATGTACATCCTCATATGCAGCACACTTCAGCTGATAGACATGTGTAGTGCAGTGCATAGAGTATATGCACAACGAACATATGCACTACTACAGCATAGAATAATGTGCAACCCAGGTAGTAAAATACTCAAGGTACTGTTAACATGTGATTGGCTATCCCTATGGAAATGGGTACACATTCAGCTCTAAAGGAAACTTCTTTCTTTCTTTCTTTCTTTCTTTCTTTCTTTCTTTCTTTCTTTCTTTCTTTCTTTCTTTCTTTCTTTCCTATTGATGTTAACTTATATAATTAATTAATTTAATTAATTTGTTTAATTTAACTTATTTCATCGTTGGTTTTTATTGTCAAGTGAGATGCATTACCTGTATTGCCCATGAAATAGCCACAGCTGCTTAACGACAACAAACAAATTCTTCCTTTCTTCCTGTCTGCCGCCTCCCCCTCCCCCTCCCCCTGCAGACGCTCCTCTGTCCCCTGGCGTTGAGGGCTTTGTCCCCGAGACCCCCCTACAGCCCCAGCGGAACCCCAGCCCGACACCGGGACCCCACCCGACAACCATCGCCGCCACCCACGACCCGACTGCCGCCCACACACATGGACACACCCACCAACACGGACACATTCATGCACACGCGCACGGCCACACTCACGGACATACCCAAACACACACACCCCTCCTCCAGGAACTGCAGCAGGCAGACACCACCTCATACGTCCTCCTCAACCTGGCCAAGGGTGAGGCACGCACGCACGCACGCACGCACGCACACACACTCTCTCTCTCTCTCTCTCTCTCTCTCTCTCTCTCTCTCTCTCTCTCTCACTCACTTACACTCATACTGTCTGTCACTCACTCTCTCTCTCTCTCTCTCTCTCTCACTCACTTACACTCATACTGTCTGTCACTCACTCTCTCACGCTCACACTCACACTCTCTCACTCTCTCTCTCCCCTCACTCCTCACTCACTCTTCCTTTCTCTGTCTCTGTCACACACACATCAATGCATTTGTGGAATAGGTCTGTGTATATTGCCATAGTAGAGGGAATCTTAATTAATTGGAAGTTTCGTGGTATGTGTGTGTGTGTATTTTTCCCTCTGTGTGTGTGTGTGTTTGCGCGTGTGCTTAGGTCTAGCGGCGTCAGCTGAGTCGTTGGTGTTTGTTGCGGAGGATGAGGAGGGGGCGGGGCCTGCGGAGCTGCAGCTGGAGGAGGCTGCGGAGGGCGAGGAGTTACACACAGACGTGGGAAACCCCGCCCCCTGGTACCTACGAGTTCAGGAGCTCGCCCACGACAGCCTGATCGCAGCCACGCGCGCACAACTAGCCAAGGACGCCAGAGAGAGTAAGGACACACACACACACACACACACACACACACACACATACACACACCCACCCACATACACACACCCACACACACAAATACACACACACACACGCACATGGCAGCCTGATCACCAGCCACACTCGCACAACTAGCCAAGGACACCAGGGAGAGTAAGGAGGGAGACACACACACACACACACATACACACACACACACACACACACACACACACAAATACACACACACACACACGCACATGGCAGCCTGATCACCAGCCACACTCGCACAACTAGCCAAGGACGCCAGAGAGAGTAAGGAGGGAGACACACACACACCAGGGCCAGATTAAGGTAATGTGATGCCCCTGGGCACTAAACCTCAAGTGCCCCCCCAAAAAAAACCCCACCCACTCATGTGCGCGCGCCCGCACAGACGCACACGCACACACACACCTTGCCCGTGCCTTCAGTAACCCATAGCATGTAGCCCTAAGCATAAGCAAAAGTACACATAAACAGTGTCTTTCTTCCTCGCATATTGAAATTCAAAATAAGCTATGCGATATGCAATAGGCCTACATGAGTGTCTCAATAAAAATCTTAAATGCAGCCATACTCAATTATTTCCATATTCAAGTGTATCCATTTGAACAGGATCCAGCATATTCAAATGTGTAGGCTATTCAAAATGTTTTGATTGATCCTTAGAAATGTGTAGGAATCACTGTGGGGCATCTAAAATAGGCCTACTCTGGCATGATAGGCCTACAAGTCCACAATATTGAAGTTTGTGGAGTTCACAGTTGGTAGGTTATGGTCTATGAGCTTCACAGCTGTAAACTACTTGTAATTGTGATGAAGGAGGTTGTAATTGTGACTTAAGTTGTGGTTTCTAAAAATTTAACAACAAAAAACCCAACAACACTGCCCCTTAGAAACGTAGGCTATGACTGCATGCAACATAACGGCAAATCATAACTAATCATGGGCTACACTAACACATGGGAAATAGCTAACTAGACACTGTAGACCTACATGAAATTACTAAATAGAGACACCATGTAGCCTACTCATAAGTGGTATAGCCTACACACACTACGGTAATAGACACCAACCTGCTGATTAGACGCTCTCACACGGCAGGAATTAATCAATTGTAGGCTAAATTAACATGCGATTATAGCGCGGCAAGCGCATTAAGACGCATTTAAACGAAACGTCGGCGAAATCTCTGGACATTAATCATAACCTTCTACAACCTAATAGTAAACAGGTGACACACAACCAAGAAATATCCAAGACTTACAGTTTCTGAGCACACCAAAAACACCCAACAGCACGTCCACAAGGAGTTCCTTCCTGATCTCTTCCTCTCCATCATCCAGTGCATGAAATCCTCAGCCTCGCACTCCAATTAGCCTATCTACACAAGTCTAGTCACAAGGCTAAACGCCTGGGGTCTTTCTCTTGTTAAACTTTTCTCTTCACACAACCACTCAACTGATGTCTGTCCATTTTTCTTTTCTACAACCGCGGGCTTTTTAAAAACACGATACATTTCACGACAGGTGGAACGGCTCAACTGACAGGTTGAGGGAGGGGGGATGATTGTCACAGGACACTATTGCTCAGAATGATGATATCGTTGCTCTTATGACATTATGTTTTAATAGTGAATTTTATATGAATACGGTATATAACAGTGTAATGTTTAACAATTTTAAGTCTACAAACATTAATGAAAAAAAAAAAAGTTTCTTCTCCTGTGATGCCCCCCACCGGCTAGGAATGCTTGATGCCCCTGGGCACTGTGCCGTGTGCCCATATGGTTAATCCGGCCATGACACACACACACACACACACACACACACACACACACACACACACACAAATATTTCAGCCAAGAAGAAGAGTTATGAGACGTTCACCACACACACCTTTGATTTAAATTCCCATCACCACAGCTGGTTAGTATCTAACAGCAACATTACATCTTATTTCTTGAACTACATCATCATTTTGCTGTTCCTGACTGCACATCCGACATCATCTTTGCTGTTACCTGCTTTCTCTGAAGGTCTTTGTCATGGCAACCACTTAACCAATCCCCTGCACATGCGTACAGGTGAGCATCTCCACGGTTACCAGTCTGATGGAGGGCGCAAGGAGCAGCCGCCTCGCAGTCACCGTGGAAACTCTGACAAGGTGCTGCGCTGTCCCTACGACAACTGCCACCGCACCTTCACCTGGCCGGCGCACCTGAAATACCACCTCAAGACACACAGGTAAATGAAACACCAGCCCAAACGCACACGGGAACATTCCACATGAAACACCACCTGAAGACACACTGACGAAGTCACCATTAAAGCAACACTGCACCATTTATGTAGCCTGACAGGACGGAGCTTGTTAAATCAAATTAAAATCACGAATGGTCTGATTACGCTTCTCTGTGGAGGGTTTAGTTGGCCAATAAATGAACACATTTGGCCGCGTAACAACATACGCCATGATCGTCAGCTGTCAGCGATTGGTCACCACTCATTACAAACCAGAGCTGAGCTCACTCCTCCCACCACCAGGGCTCCAGGGCATCAAGGATCCAGACCAAAAATGTATTACGAAGCAATTAGTGTGGTCTTGTAAAACCAGGCTACCATTTCTGGACATCAGCTCATTTGACAGTACGTTCTGCTGCGTAGCAGAGGGCTGTTGTACTAGCTGATTGTGTGTGTGTGTGTGTGAAGGAATGAGCGTACCTTTCGGTGGGGTGCGGTGGGCTGTTTTAAGAGCTGATGATGGTGTGTGTGTGTGTGTGTGTGTAGGAATGACCGTACGTTTCGGTGCGGTGCGGTGGGCTGTTTTAAGAGCTGATGATGGTGTGTGTGTGTGTGTGTAGGAATGACCGTACGTTTCGGTGCGGTGCGGTGGGCTGTTTTAAGAGCTGATGATGGTGTGTGTGTGTGTGTGTGTAGGAATGACCGTACGTTCTGGTGCGGTGCCGAGGGCTGTGGGAAGAGCTGATGATGGTGTGTGTGTGTGTAGGAATGACCGTACGTTTCGGTGCGGTGCGGTGGGCTGTTTTAAGAGCTGATGATGGTGTGTGTGTGTGTGTAGGAATGACCGTACGTTCCGGTGCGGTGCGGAGGGCTGTGGGAAGAGCTTCTACGTGCTGCAGCGTCTGCAGGTGCACATGAGGACTCATAACGGGGAGAAGCCCTTCACCTGCCCAGAGCACGCCTGTGGAAAACGCTTCACCACCGCCGGCAACCTCAAGAACCACCAGAGGACACACACAGGTGACACACACACACATATACACACACATACACATAATCTCAAAAGCCACCAGAGGACACACACGCGCGCGCACACACACACACACACACACACACACACACACACACACACACACACACACACATCTAGGTGACCACACGCACACACAATCACACTATCTCAAGAACCAACAGAGGACGGACACACACACACACACACAACCTCAAGAACCACCAAGAACCACCAGAGAACCACACGCACACAACCTCTAGAACCACCAGAGAACCTCACGCACACAAGCAAGCACAGTCATGCCAGCTGCTCACACCTCGGCATATTTACAGAGCACTTTCATTTACAATAATTGTGTTATTTCCGTGTGTGTGTGTGTGTGTGTGTGTGTGTGTGTGTGTGTGTGTGTGTGTGTGTGTGTACAGGAGAGAAGCCATTTCTGTGTGAGGTGGAGAGCTGTGGTCGTTCCTTCGCAGAGTACTCCAGTCTACGCAAACACATGCTGGTCCACTCAGGTACCACACACAGATACACACACACACACACACACACACACACACACGCATACCAGTCTACGCAAACACTTGCTGGTGTACGTTACTGACTGACTGTGTGTGTGTGTGTGTGTGTGTGTGTGTGTGTGTGTGTGTGTGTGTGTGTGTGTATGCAGGTGAGAAGCCCCACAGGTGTGATGTGTGTGGCAAGACATTTTCTCAGAGCGGCAGCAGAAACGTCCACATGAGGAAGAGACACGGAGAGGAGCACACAGACACAGGTAACACACATACACACACACACACACACACACACACACACACACACACAGAGACAGACATGAAGAGGACAAAAGCACAACACACACGTGAAGAAAAAAACATAACATGTGTGCGCACGCGCGTGCACACACACACACACACACACACGCACACGCACACGCACACGCACACGCACGTGACACGGTCTCGATGCGCACCCATCTGGTCTCCACATGGGGAGTTGCTGATGTTGATTCCCAGCGTTAGTGGAATGTGCTGCAGAGCTGAGTCAGCTCATGACAGACCTCCAGTGTTGTGATTGACAACAGTGACGCATGTTCTCCCCCTCCCTCTCTCTTATCCCCAACCCCCCTCTCTCTCCACTCTCTCTCTGCCCCCCCCCCCCCCTATTTTTCTCCCCTTCTCTCTCCCTCCCTCCCCCTCCTTCTCTTTCTGCCCCCTCTCTTTATCCCCCCCTCTCTCTCTGCCTCCCCTCTGTCTCTCTCTCTACCCCCTCCCTCTCTCCCCTCTCTCTCCATCTCCTTCTGTCCCCCCTCTCTCTCTGCCCCCACTCTCTCTTATCTCCCTCTCTCTCTCCTTCCCTTCTCTCTCTCTCTCCCTCTCCCCCCTTCCTTCATCTCTCCATCCCCCAGGTGAGGCTCTGACCCACTCTAGTATTCTGGAGGCAGATGGAGCCGGCTCTGGAGACGCCATGGTTACCATGACAACAGTGGAGCCAATCAATATGCACCACACCATGCTGAGAGGCCAAGGTAGGACACACACACACACGACTAAATACTCATCACACAGTAGCTTGTGAGTGTGAGAGATTGAGAGTATGAGGTGAGCGTGTGAATGGTTTTTGTGTGTGTTGGTTGTGTCCACTATTAGGGTTTTCAGGCTGCCCAAACAGGAGCCGGTGCCGGTGCCCACACCAGTTACGAATTGACACTAAAGTGCTTTTCTGCGAACCGCCCGTGTTCATACCGGCTCTGAACTTTTTCCGCACGTGACTGTATTACCCGAATGAACCCGCTGACGTCCATGTTGTTGTCACGGTTCGCTGATGGGGGCAAATCAGGTTCACGAACGCTAAGATCTGCAGCGTGAACACGCTGGCCGGTTTGTAATTAGGTATGGGAACGGGCACCAGCACAGTTCTCACTCGGCCTGGACGCGCCATAAATGAATGGGACATACTTGAGCTGTGTAGCTGAGCAGCTAGTAGAACGGTGCCCTCTGCTGGCTCCCCACCTGCATCACACGCAGGAGATACTCGACTGAGTAGCCTTTCACCCGCTTCAGACGTCATCACACAATAGAATGGGCGATATCAGTTGATTGAGGTCCCATAGGAATGGCAGAGCAGGCGCCTACTCTACCTACCAGGAGGCTCGAGAGGTCGTTATCAACCATTCACATGGCTTTGCCTAAGTATAGACCACAAAATGTAGGGATTGTACATATGCGCAGTAGTGTGAAAAGCTGCTCAAATTTATTGCAAATTTTTTTTTTTTTGCATACATCAGCACGTTTCAATGAAACTGCATGTGTACTATCCCTACATTTTGTGCTGTATTAGGCAATGCCATGCAAATGGTTGATAACGACCTCTCGAGCCTCCTGGTAGATAGAGTACTCTGCCATTCCTATGGGACCTCTATCAACTGATATCGCCCATTCTATCGTGTGATAACATCCGAAGCAGGCGAGCCTTTTCAGTTCTACCATCCAATGATGGCCATAGCAATAGTCAGCAGTAGACTGCATATCTGCAGAAGTGTCCTTGCAAGAGTTAAAACTTTAACATGGTCAATGCAGTATTTTTGCTGTAACCCTGCAGTTAAATATAGGAAGAAAAACATTTAATTCCACTTTCAAGTACACTTTCTTAAAAATAAATGAAGTAGTTAGGAAATGGATCGCCCTCAGTTTTTTCTTCTTTCTTATTCTTTTCTTTTTATTCAAACATTGCAGGGACAGACAGACGTTTCGGCTGAACCTTCCTCAGTGTCACCTTAAAAATAAATAAATACATAAATAATCAAAACCCAGCTTATTATTAGTCGTGTCTTAGGTTAATGCCTTCAAAATGATGCTGCTCCTTTTGCCTACACTACTCTCTTCCTCTCTCACCAGACCTGCTCCTAATAGTTATCTCCCTTACCAGTACTGTGGTTCATAGGTAGTATTTATCCAGTGCCAATCAGGCTTTAGTTGAGGCTTTTACCCAAAGCGAATTAGTTATTAATTTACAGGGTATTGGTTCCAGCCCTTGCAGCAGTGTGGGGTTAGCTGCACCTCAGCCATGGATTGAGGAAGGGTGGGATTTGAGCCTGCAACCCTCTGCTCTAAAGCCCTTCTCCTTAACCAGCAGGTCATGGTAGACTCCCTCCCTCCTCCTCACAGTTTTCTCTCCCTGTCTCCCTCCCCAGACTCGGTGGTGGTGCTGTCTCCGTCCCATGACCTGGTTTCCATGACTACGGGAGGTCACGCGTATGGAGAGGACGTGGTGGCACTGCTGTAGTGGCCACAGACCAACCTGACCGGGCTGCAAACCAATGTCCTACAGACCACCTAACTGCTGCAAACCAATGGTCATTTCTCCCAATCTCTCCTGCAGCCTTGATGTCATCGTTGATCAAAGTTTTCACTCAATAATGTCTTGCAAGAACACAATTCTGTCTTTTGCGATCAGGATGTTACACTGGGTGTGAGGAAAGGACGGAAGGAAATGGAATGACTTGCAAACCTGTCTGTCTGTGTACCTGTCTGTGTGTCTTACTCTACCTGTCTTCCTGCTTCCTGACTACCTGTCTGGCCGTGTGAGTGGGCTTTTTACAGCGGCAGTATGTACAGACATCATGTAGATATTTCATTATCCACCTGTCTTTAGGGGGGGATGATTTTTTTTCCCCATAAAGAATTAAAATGTAAAAATTAAGATTTGTACAAACATTTCTGCACCGCCAAGGTTGTACTGGAAATGCATTACTGAGTGATTGAGGTCCAAAGACGAGGAGTCGAGTTGGTAAAACAGATGAAGTTTTAATAAAATCTCAGAGCACCTGTAAATAAATCATCTGTATCCAGTCATCATTTCTCACGTTGGAAATAACTACACACACAATACAACAACTACTTATTTGGATCATTGAAAATGACTATGCACAGTACAACTGCAGTATTCAGTCCCACACTGGACATAACTGCTTCAGAGAAGACCAATCTGTACCTGAATGAATCCGATAAGAAAATAAATTGTGTCATTTTGTTGCATTTCTACCCAACTCTGTCAGCTCAACTGAAGTAGGGTTTTAGTTAGCAATATGGCAAGCCTACTCGAACTGACACCTGATTCCGTAAGTCATTTCTGGGGAGTAATTCCAAGAACTTGGCTCTGTAGTAAACCAGGTTAAGTTAACCTTGCGGCTGTGGTAAATCACCTAATAGAAGAGCATGGCGCGCGTTACAATATGCGGCCTTGGCTCCTCCACTTGTGCTTGTTTCCTCGTAGCAGGAAGTAATATGTCATGACGACATCACTGACAACAGCATTATATTGCAATATCTTGCAAAAGCTCAATTGTAAACTCTCTCATTTGCAATTAGGATGGTGAATGGAAAAACAGTCCCTCAAAAGTTATTGTGGCTAGGCTGACAGCTGGGAAACGTTATCGTTTTCTCCATGGAGGAGGGGCCAGGAGGCGGGGCGAGGAAACAAGCACAAGTGGAGGGGGTAAGGCCGCATATTGTAACGCACTCATGGAGTCCGCATTTTCTGAAGTAAATGACACTTGTGGGCTGTCTATTGGCAGTTTTACCACTTCCTGTAACCATGTTCTTGTAACACTCCCTTGGTAAGAGTAAGTAGTAGGTTAGTGGTATTGACTCTGTAAACATATACACCGTTAAGGCACTAGAGAAGCCAAGTTAAAGCAACACTTAAGTACTTTTACTCTGTTGTCCCGCAGGCAGGAGGCAGAATTGTGTTTCCTCACATCTTACACCTTAAATCAAACTAAAGGTGATGACCTTACATCTAAATCAAACTCTAGATCAGTGCTGACCTTTTATCTAAATCAAACTTTTTCATTGGTAGTCACCTTATATCTATCAAACTCTATATCAGTGATGGCTTTATGAAGTGGTTATCAGCCTTGGAGGAGCCACAAAGGCTATTTGTGTTTTTCACTGTGAGCAGTGTGGTCAGACAAGTTTCGTTTAGAAGCGCAGCGGGCTTGAAGCAACTGCCAGTTTCAAGCAGAAAAAAAGTGCCCTGTATGTACACTGAACGCCTATGCCACTACATTGTAGATGCAACTTTTATCGAATGGCGTGTAAAAAAGGCCCATTCAGAAGTCCTGTTGTTCACACTGTTATAATAATTGGTGAACCACTGAAATGACCACTGCCACCTTTTTTGGATTGTATAAAATAACTTGGTGTTCTTTTAAGTCTAAGTGCGAGCAGTACCATAATGCTGGCCTACAAAGCAGAGACCTCGTAGATGCATATTTTTGTGTAGTTACTACACTTGGCCTGTGTGGGGCAGTTAAGAGTTAGAATCCAGCATTCTCATCTGAGCTAATAATTAACTAAAACATACAATATAATCTCTATGTGCTACCAGCGCCACACAAACATCATTACAATATATTTACAGTACTGTGCTGTACTAACACATTACAGTGCTGTACTATACTGTACTGTACTAACACACATGCAGAAAGGCAGTCAGTAGTGTACAGCTACAGCGCATTAAAGCCAAACAAACATAAAAACTGTTCACAAACCTCTGTAATGATAATGGTCACCAAGACAACAGAGTTCAGTTGTACGCAACTCTGCCCTACAAAAGCAAAGTGCAGTAACTACATATTTTGTCAACGTTGCGTTCTGACTGAAAATGCTCTTCATAACACCTCCTTTATCTTGTTGTGAACATAAGCCTTATGGTCCAAATGTGTGCCATTTTAGATATTGCTATGTTAAACTTGCGGTAGCCACTACAATAGCCACTTAATACCAAGGCTTTGAAGACATTTTCTGAGTTCCAATGTTTGTGTAATTACTGCACTTTGTCTCTGAAAGGCAGAACCGTACACACTTCTATCTCGAGCCTGAAGTCTGTTTGCATGTCTCTCTTGACATCTCCTCACCGAACTCCAAGAACAACACCAGTTGCCTTCAAACCCAGTTGACCAGGATGAGAATCTTCCAAGACCATGGCTCTAAAGAAGCTTGTTATAAGAGATGGACATTTGTACAGCTTGAAGCAAGATTGATGCTTTTAGGTGTCTCCATCTCAAGCTAAAAGATAAGGCAAGATACATGAAAGTCTTTAAACCTCCACCTGAAACACACTGCAAGTCTAAACCTCCTCCTTACGATGGGGAGGTTACAACAGGAGTAGGAGATGACTCCTCAAAAATGTGTGTGTGGGGCAGGGGAGAAAACTGAGGGCCTCTGCTTGTCTTCAGTGGATCCTGATGATGGTGGTGGTGGGGGATCAATAAGGTTTTTCAGTGGATCCTGTGTGTGTGTGTGTGTGTGTGTGTGTGTGTGTGTGTGTGTGTGTGTGTGTGTGTGTGTGTGTGTGTGTGTGTGTGTGTGTGTGTGTGTGTGTGTGTGTGTGTGTGTGTGTGTGTGTGTGTGTGTGTGTGTGTGTGTGTGTGTATTTCAGTTCATCAGTGGATCTTGACAGTGTGGAAGTGATTCAAGATGGCACCCAGAGCCCAACTGGTCTCCACTCTCTTCACCTTCTTAGTCAGCTGGAGACACACACACGCGCACACACACACACAGTGAGAAAGAGACGGGGAGAGCAGAGGTTAGGAGAGGTTAACAGGACATATTGTATTATTACAATGATACAAGTTGATATCTTTATTAGGACTGAGATTTCACATGATTCATTTTGATTAATTAACTTTAAAAACAATGACGCGCTTAAAAAAAGAACACATCTTGATATAGTTACATAGTGCTGGATTAGACTGTGTGTGTGTGTGTGTGTGTGTGTGTGTGTGTGTGTGTGTGTGTGTGTGTGTGTGTGTGTGTGTGTGTGTGTGTGTGTGTGTGTGTGTGTGTGTGTGTGTGTGTGTGTGTGTGTGTGTGTGTGTGTGTGCGTTTACCTTGAGTTGTGTGTCGTCCTGGAATCCGAACCCTTCCTTCAGCAGACAGGTGATGTAGGTGATATCCATACAGAGGAAGGGGCTCTCAACACGATACTTGGCCATCTTATTACATACTGGGGAAAAATAAAATGTTATATATCATCTTATTACACACTGAGGAATAATAAAATATTACATATCATTGATATTAATATAATATCAGAGGAAGGGGCTCTCAACACAGAACTTCACCATCTTGTTACACACAGAGGAATACAATAAGGAATAAAATAAAGTAATAAAAATAATCATATATGTGAGGGGCAGCTCACCGTCTTTGGCTTTCTTCTTGTAGTCAGACACCTTCACTATCCCACCCTGGCTTTCATCTAGCAGAGGAACACACACACACACACACACACACACACACACACACACACACACACACACACACACACACACACACACACACACACACACACACACACACACACACACACACACACACACACACACACACACACACACACACACACACACACACACACACACAGTCAAAGTAGTATGAGAGGGCATTGAACCCATACATACACAAACAGTACAAACAGTACAAACTCACCTTCTCATTTATGCATTCTCTATATTTTTTTAGATTTTCAGTGTGTTTTTTCATGGAGGGTATCAAAACTGTGCATGAAGAAATATAATTCTAGCTGTTGTCCAACCGCAGTGTCAACTGTCTATCCACCTCATGTCAACACGGCACAACTGATGGCTCCACACATTTCAATGAGCTTTTTTTGTCTATTGTCAAGTAAAAATGCCCAGTCATGTCAATCTTAACTCACTGTTTAAGTCCTCCAATGACTCACTACTATTCAAGAAATACCTCATGATGCACTGGGACGCATCGTCAGTGATGTATATACTGGCGATCATTGGGGGTTTCGGGTCTCGCAACATCATACCCCCTCACCCAGGCGACCCAGCCGGGGGTGATCAGGCCCCGACTTGCGTCCCAGTAGCAGACCACGGATCTGCCCTCCTTATCCAAAGCCACCGGGTGGCCTTCTCAGCGGCTTCACATGCGGACTTGATGGCCCTCTTCTTGGCTGCTCCTGTGATGCCCAGGCGACTCAGGACCTTGCATATAGATCTTCCAGCAAAACCCCTGCAGCCTACCTCTATGGGCTCGTAGAATGTCCTCCAGCCTCCCTCCCTGCACTCCTCCACCAGTTCCCGGTACTTGGCCCTCTTCCTCTCGTTGGCCTCCTCGATGTTTTCCTCCCAGGGTACTGTCAGCTCCAGTATGATCAGCTGTTTTGAGGACTGTGAGGTCATGATCATATCTGGGCGGAGGGTTGTTGTTGCAATGTGCTGGGGGAACCTTAGCTGCTTGCCCAGGTCGACCTGCAGCTGCCAGTCAGATGTTGTGTGGAGGAGGCCAGTTGCCCTCTGTTGGTGTGTTCTGGGTGTTACTCCAGCTTTTACGAAGGATATTGCCTTCTTTGGAGCGTGATGGGTTTTGCTGGAGCTGATGGCTGAGGCTACGCTCTCTGCGACTGCCTTGAGCACCTGGTCATGGCGCCAGCGGTAGCGACCATCTGCCAGGGCCTTCGGGCAGCCGCTGAGGAGGTGTTCCAAAGAGCCTCTACCAGAGCACAAAGGGCAGGAGGGAGTCTCACTTTTCCCCCACACGTGGAGGTTTGCAGGGCTTGGTAGGGCATCGTAGACGGCTTGCACTAGGAAGCGGACCCGCTGGAAATCTGGCTGTAAAATGTTGGTCCAGGTGATCCTGCGCTGTAGTGCGCCCTCCCACCTCGTCCATGCTCCTTGCTGTCGTAAACCCACTGCCCGGCTCACTCGCTCCTCCTCCACACCTGCTCTAACTTCTTCCTGGATCAGGTGATGTCTTTCCTTCCCATGCGTCTGGCTGACGGGGGTCTTTGGGAAGTAACCCAAACCGGCTCTGCCTGTTGCCACAGTTCCCACTAGTGCCTTCTGTCTCAGGCGGGACTCTGCCAGCTCCACTGCTTCCCCAGCCCTCCACTTCCTTCCTGTCCTCACCTCAATGCCGGCTGCTGAAACCTTGCTGTCCTTCGAGTCCCGGTACTGTAGGGCTTCCCTGGTGCGTGCCACCATGAACTCTTCTTTGAGGCCACTGATGGGCAGCTGGAGAGTGTTGCTTGTTCCATACAGGGCAGCGCTGGTGAGACTGCGGGGAAGTCCCAGCCACCTACGAAGAAAGCCGCTGATCTTCCTTTCTAGGGACTCAACTGCTGTCATTGGGACTGTATATATCAGCAAGGGCCACAGGATTCGGGGCAGGATTGAATGCTGGTAGATCCAGGCTTTAAATCTACCAGGGAGGCCAGACTTGTCTACCTTGGTGAGCCAGGTGCCAAGTTCTAAGCTGGCCTTCTGAATGGCTGCTGAGTCTTTCAGGCTGGAGTCAAAGAGCTTCCCCAAACTCTTGACAGGTTGTTCCGTGATGGTTGGGATGACAGTTCCTGAGATGGAAAAACGGAACTTGTCGATCACCTTGCCCTTCTTCAGCACCATGGACCTTGATTTGGAGGGCTTAAAACTCATCCTTGCCCAGCCAATGAGTCTTTCTAGCCCTTGTAGAATCCACCTGCACCCTGGGACTGATGTTGTTGTAACGGTGAGGTCATCCATGTAGGCTCTGATGGGGGGTTGTCGCACGCCTGACTTGGTCAGGGGCCCTCTGCACTCCACCTCAGCTGACTTGACCACCATGTTCATGGCTAGGGAAAAGAGGACAACGGAGATGGTGCAGCCTGTAATTATCCCTTTCCCTATACGGTGCCAGTCAGATGTTTCAGACCCAGAAGTGACCCTCATCCTGAAGTTATTGTAATAATCCAGAATGAGGTCCTTGATTTTACTGGGAACATGGTGGACGTGAAGTGCAAGCTCAACCAGCTTATGTGGTATGGACCCATAGGCGTTTGCCAAGTCCAGCCACAAGACAGCTAGGTCGCCTCTGTTCTCATGAGCCTCTCTGATCAGTTGCGTGACAACTCCTGTATGTTCCAGACAGCCAGGTGCGCCGGAGATCCCTCCCTTCTGTACTGATGGATCAATGTAGTTGTTTTTGAGGAGAAACTCGGTCAGCCTTCGTGAGATGATGCTGAAAAACACCTTCCCTTCAACGCTCAGTAGTGAGATGGTCCGAAACTGAGTGATGTCTGTTGAGTTCTCCTCTTTGGGGATCCAAACTCCCTCAGCGCACCTCCACTGGTCGGCCACTTTCCCTCTTCTCCAAACCACCTTCAGGGCCCTCCACAGGTGCCGTCGAAGCTCTGGGCAGCGCTTGTAAACCAGATAAGGAATTCCGCTTGGGCCTGGTGCAGATGCCGAGCGGGCCGCTTTGACAACCTCTTCAACTTCCTTCAGGCTAGGCTCCTTCATGTTGAACTCTGCTGTCGGGGGGCCTGGACTAATGAGAGCTTTGTTGGGCTCCAGTTCCAGGTCCCTCAGGGGATCGCTCACGGTGTCTTGGAGGAAGCGATTTACTTGCTCTATAGAGCATTCCAAGCGGCCACTGCGCTTATCCCCTAGCAGTTGTTTTGTAAAGCCAAAGGGATTGGCGATGAACGCTGCTCGCTTCCTAGCCCGCTCTTTTCCCCGTCTCCGATGCCACTCTGCTCTGCGAAGGGTTGTTAACTTCTTGCGCAAGATGTTCCTCAATTCTGCTAAGGGTTGCTTCTCCTCATCGGTAGCGACTCTGTACTGCCTCCTTGAGGGTGCGAAGCTCCTGACGCAGATGATGTATCCGGGTGGCCCGGCGGTTCATAGTGTAGGACGTGGGTTTTGATTTCTTTTCAACCTGCCCAAATCTCTCTGAAGCATAGCTGAAGATGATGGTGGTCATAGTTGTCAGTCGGCTGTCCACATCCCCTTTGGCAGTTGCCTGGATGATGTTGGACACATCCTCGTCAAACTGCTGCCATTCGGTCCTCTTGCTGGCTGGGGGCCATTTAATCCGCTGCTGTGGGATTACTTTGCGTGGATTTGGAGTCAGAGGCACGTGGAGGGACTGGGCTCTGTGGGTTGCCTCCTGGCCGGGCTCCTCCTGCGTCTCACCAGGTACAGGACCTGTGCGTTGCACCTCCTTCTCCTTCTCCAAGCATTTCATCCTGGTCTGATGGATTTTCAGGCCACGATGGTTCTTGCACAGCTTTCCGCAAATGCATGTTACGTTGGTCGTTTGTCCGTTTGCGTGGGTCGTCACCGTGTGTTCCGTCCGATTGGAGATCTCATCCTCCCCCCCTCTCGGGACCTCCTGGGGGTATTTCATAGTAGGGCTTTCCGTAGCTTGTTTGGGTTCTCTCTCGCGAAAGATACAGGTTGGGTTGCTAACCCAAACTGTCCCGGGTGCCGTCTTTCCGTGCTGTCAACTGTCTCTCCAGTAGTCGACCAAACTGTTCTTGGTTGTCACCTAGTCTGTTCCTAGGGGTCACTGGCAATGCCAGGTTCTGACTATTCAAGAAACACCTCATGGATGCACTGGGACGCATCGTCAGTGATGTATATACTGGCGATCATTGGGGGTTTCGGGTCTCGCAACATCATACCCCCTCACCCAGGCGACCCAGCCGGGGGTGATCAGGCCCCGACTTGCGTCCCAGTAGCAGACCACGGATCTGCCCTCCTTATCCAAAGCCACCGGGTGGCCTTCTCAGCGGCTTCACATGCTAGAATTGTATAACTAGAGTTTTGAAACCTAAAACCTAGTTTTAAACACTTGCCAATACACGCATTTTACAGGAATTTTCTTGATCTACTATTAAGTCACAGCCAGTTACTTGGAGAGGTCAAACCTGTGTTGGACGGACTCTGTGGCAGGGTTTTTCACTTTCACTTTTAGTTTTTGTACCTCTGTTTCACCTAGATAACCAGCTATGTTTGACCAAAATATTTCTTGTTGCCTTTATCAATTCAGATTGACTTGACTGACTGGGTGGTTTTACTTGAAAATTGACAAAAATAAGCTTGTTGAAATGTGTGGGGCCCTTAGATTTGCTGCATTTTTTACAGTCTAACAACTGTCTGATTTTGCTCAGTATATGCCTTACAAGTTACTTACACAGGCATTAATGTTGTATGTGCTTATAGATGTAACCCTAACATAAAGTGTTACCTACATTATTATACATGTGTTCATGCACAGTTGTGATGCCCTCCCTGAAAATTTACTTTGTTCTGTAAATATCCACAAAAATAAGGAGAATTCAATAAATGAGAAGGTAAGTCCAAACTTTTGGCCACACACACACACACCATGATATGAACACACAGATATGAACACACATACACACACACACACACACACACACACACACACACACACACACACACACACACACATACACACACACACACACAGAGTCAGTAACGTACACCAGCACAAACACACCAAGATATGAACACACACACACACACACACACACACACACACACACACACACACACACACACACACACACACACACACACACACACACACACACACACACACACACACACACACCAAGATATGAACACACACACGGCTCACCAATAAGCCCTGCCTCCACAGCGATGTCAAAGTAGTATGAGAATGCGTAGAAGACGC